>NC_059255.1:3692747-3777747 GCF_017591435.1 Portunus trituberculatus | reverse complement strand
TTAAAACAGTAAGAACGTCACATCAAACATTCCCTTCAATAGTGTTACGAGTCCCAGATATTTTCCCTGCGTGGTGAAACAAAGTGGCAATGTCAGTGTTTGTATTTGAAGCAAGATCGGCAAGAAAAATTAGGCTATATTCTCTACAACGATAAGGACATCTGGTCAAACCTTTCTTTAAATAGTGTTACGAGTCCCAAATGTTTTCCCTGCGTGGAGAAACAAGTGTCAGTGTTAGTGTTTGTATTTAGTGAAGCAAGGTTAGCGAGTAAAATCATGTTAGAAAATGGAGTTATGTTTTCTACAGCTATAAACGATAAGGAAATCGCGTCAAACCTTTCTTTAAATAGTGTTACGAGTCCCAAATATTTTCCCTGCGTGGAGAAACAAGTGCTGGTGTTAGTGTTTGTATTGGGTTAGGTCAGGTTAGCAAGGAAAAAACAGGTTGCATTTTCTATGACCAAAAACAATTAGGACATCACACCAATCCTTTTCAATAGTGTTACGAATCCTGAATATTTTCCCTCCTTGGTGAATCAGTGCTGGTGTTAGTTTTCATTTGGTGATGCAAGGTTAGCCAGGAAAATCAGGTTGCATTTTCTACGACCAAAAACGATAAGGACATCACACCAATCCTTTTCAATAGTGTTTGAATATTTTCCCTCCTTGGTGAATCAGTGCTGGTGTTAGTTTTCATTTGGTGACGCAAGGTTAGCCAGGAAAATCAGGTTGCATTTTCTATGACCAAAAACGATAAGGACATCACACCAATCCTTTTCAATAGTGTTACGAATCCTGAATATTTTCCCTCCTTGGTGAATCAGTGCTGGTGTTAGTTTTCATTTGGTGATGCAAGGTTAGCCAGGAAAATCAGGTTGCATTTTCTACGACCAAAAACGATAAGGACATCACACCAATCCTTTTCAATAGTGTTTCCTGAATATTTTCCTCCTTGGTGAATCAGTGCTGGTGTTAGTTTTCATTTGGTGATGCAAGGTTAGCCAGGAAAATCAGGTTGCATTTTCTACGACCAAAAACGATAAGGACATCACACCAATCCTTTTCAATAGTGTTACGAATCCTGAATATTTTCCCTCCTTGGTGAATCAGTGCTGGTGTTAGTTTTCATTTGGTGATGCAAGGTTAGCCAGGAAAATCAGGTTGCATTTTCTACGACCAAAAACGATAAGAAAACTGCACCAATCCTTTTCAATAGTGTTACAAATCCTGAATATTTTCCCTCCTTGGTGAATCAGTGCTGGTGTTAGTTTTCAATTGGTGAAGGAAGTTTAGCCAGGAAAATTGAGTAGGAATATCAGATAACATTTTCTACAACTGAATGTTTAGGACACACACCAAACCTTCCTTCCAGTTGTAAATAGTAATGCCAAACCTTCCATTGAATAGTGTTTCGAGACCCAAGTGTTTCCCTGCGTGGAGAAACAAGTGGTGGTGTTAGTGTTGGTATTTGAGGTGATGTTAGTGGCGGGTGTTGTCTGGTGTTGTCTGCAGTGACGGGAGGAGGGAGTCTATGGTTGGGATAGTGTTACTGTGTGTTGCTTGTTGCTGCTTTGAGAGAGAGAGAGAGAGAGAGAGCACTTGTCGACTGTAAAGATATTTCTCGAGTTTTTCTTTACTATAGCTTTTATTTATTTTCTTTAAAGTTTTTTGTTCTTTCTTTTTGGGTTTTTCATTTTTCATTTGTATTTTCCTCTATTTCATTTTCCCTTTCCTTTATTTTTTTTTTCTTCATTCCCTTTTCTCATTTTTCTTTCCATTTTTCCTGTAATTTCTTTCCTTATTCTTCTTTCCTTCCTTTTCTCGTAATTTTTCTTTTTTCCTTCTCTTATTCCCATATTTCTTCCTTCCTCTTATCCTCTTACCATTTTTTCCTCTCCTTATCTTCCTTCTCTTATATCTCTTCCTCTTCCCTTCTTTATCCAATCTACTCCCAAATTCTCCTTTTTCTTATCCTATCTCTTCCTTTTTATCTTTTCTTATCTATCGTCTTCTTTTCTTCTATTTGTCATCTCTTCCTCCTCTTCCCTTATCCTTTATCATCTCCTCCTCCTCCCTTTATCCTCTTTTACCTCTATTAACAAGCTTCTTCTTCTTCTTCTTCTTCTTCTTCTTCTTCTTCTTCTTCTTCTTCTTCTTCTTGTTGTTCTTGTTCTTCTTGTTCTTGTTCTTGTTCTTTTGTTCTTGTTCTTCTTTTTCTTTTCTTTTCTTTTTCTTTTCTTTTCTTTTCTTTTCTTTTCTTTTCTTTTCTTTTCTTTTCTTTTCTTTTCCTTTTCTTTTCTTTCTCTCCTCCTCCTCCTCCTCCTCCTCCTCCTCCTCCTCCTCCTCCTCCTCCTATTTACAAACTTCCTGGGGACAGCTTGACACAACAGACCTTGGTAAGAGAAAAGCTGTTGTGGTAAGCTTAAGACTGTGTGTGTGTGTGTGTGTGTGTGTGTGGGGTAAAGATTCTTATTTTATTTATTTTTTTTACTATTTTCTATATATTTTTTCTTGTTTTATTTCTTAGTTTAATTTTTTTTGTTTGTTCTTTTTGTTCTATTTTGTTTCTCTTATTTGTTTATTTGTTATTTTAGTTTATCAGGTTTTCTTTTTTTGTTTTCTTTTGTGTTGGTCTTGGGTTTGTTTATTTGTCTCTTTCTCTTTTTCAGTTTTCTTCATTTCTCTTCCTTTTCTGGTTTTCATTTTTTCTATTTCTCGCATTTTTTCCTTTTTTTATTTATTTCCTTTTCTTTATTCCTTCCTTTCTTTATCTCTGTTTTTCCTTCATTTCCTCCATTTCCTTTCATTTCTTTTCTCTGCATTTACATTATTTCTTTCTTCATTTCATACTACCATAATTTCTTCCATTCCCTCTTTTTTTTTCATTTCCATCCTTCCATTTATCAATTTTCCTTCCTTCCATCATTCCTTCCTGTCCTTCTCTATTCTTACCCTTCTTATTTCTCTTGTTTTCTTCTCTCGTCATGTCTCATCTCATCTTTCTCTCTCTCTTTCCTTCCTTCCCTTCCCTTCCCTTCCTTCTCTTCTCTCTCTTCTTCTTCCTTCTCTTCTCTTCCTTCCTTCCTTCCTTCCTTCCTTCCTTCCTTCCTTCCTTCCTTCCTTCCTTCCTTCCTTCCTTCCTTCCTTTCCTGTTCCATTACCTTCAAGAAAAAAAAAAAAAATAAATAAATAGAATAGGTTTATCCAGCACAATATTGGTACATGCTGGGGTGGTGGTGGTGGTGTTGGTGGTGGTGGTGGTGTTTTGTGTCGTTCTGTAGCTACCATTGTCTCCCACACAGTATGATGCGGATATGGGAGACGGCCACTCTGGGCACAGCAGCAGAGGAGGCCGTGGTGATCACTCTGTAAGTCCCATTCACACTCATACTCTCATTGTTACCTCATCTCACTCATTATGTCCCATTCACACTTCATACTGACTAAGTTTTACCTCATCTCACTCATTATGTTGTTATGGCTTGTTATTCATCTCATTCACACTCCATACTGACTAATTTTTACCTCATCTCACTCATTTCATTGTTTCATGGCTTGTTCATCTCATTCACACTTCATACTGACTCATTGTTATCTCATCTCACTCACTTCATTGTGTCATGGCATGGTACACTCATATCTTCATATCTATTGCATTTTTTTTTTTCCTTCATTACTAAGTTTCCCTATTTATATCTTGAGACATTTTCTTTCTCTGTTTTTTTCTATTTCCATCTTGATTAATTGTTACCTCATGTCAGTCATATCATTGTGTCATGGCTTGGTGAACTCATGTCTTCAGTACTCTCATCTCTCCATATCTCTTGTGTTTCTCTTTCATTGTCTTCATTATCCAGTTTTCTTTGTTCTGTCTTGCTTCATTGTAACATCATTTTTTTTTCTATCATTGTAACCATTTTTTGCATCTCTAACTGTCCCTCGCTCATATCATTGTCATGTCTCACTCATTGTCTTGGTAAGCTTATGTCTTCACTTCTAATACGCTCGTCATTTCTCGTCCCTGTCAGCCCTCATGTCACTTGCTCTAGTTGTCATGTTCCTGTCATGTCATTTTGTCACTTCATGTCATACACCAGTCATGTTGCCACTTCTCATCTCATTCTAGTCTGAAAATTAACTCATTCTTGCATTTGTGTCTTCTAAGAGGTAGTATCATGTCATTCACTTCACATTATCTTGTCACTTCTTTCATTTACTCGTATTTTTTGTCATGTCTTTTTTCATCTTAACTATTTTCATTCTTACATTTATTTCTGAAGGCACTGTCATGTCATTCACTTCATTTTCTCTTGTCACTTCAATCATCTGTTCTTCATGGTGTCGTATCCTCTTGTTCATCTTAGTCATGTCCTTTCTCTTGTCATCCGTTAACTAGTCTCATTCTTGTGTTTATATTCCCCTAAGATCATGTCATTCACTTCATATTCTCTGTGTCACTTCTGTCATGCATTTTCCGAGGTGGCGTTTACCCTCGTGCTTCAAGTCATGTCGCTTCTATTCATCTCACGCCTTAACGCTTTCTTGCATTTGTATTTTGTAAGGTCATGTCATTCACTTCATATTCTCCAGTGTCACTTCAATCATGCATTTCTCAAGGTGTCACCCTCTCATGCATCAAAGTCACATCACTTCATTTCATCTCCTTGTCATGCTATTAACACTATCATTTATATTTCCCAAAATCATGTCATTCACTTCACATTCTTGTACGTCATCTCATTTTTCAAGGTGTCTCTTCAATGCATCTTTACGTCATGTCATTTGCCTCGCTTTCCTTCATTACAGTGTGACTTGAAAGATTGCTAGTGTGTTCTTGGTTTTCTCTCTCTCTCTCTCTCTCTCTCTCTCTCTCTCTCTCTCTCTCTCTCTCTCTCTCTCTCTCTCTCTCTCTCTCTCTCTCTCTCTCTCTCTCTCTCTCTCTCTCTCTCTCTCTCTCTCTCGTGTTCTTGGTCCATGTTTCTGCTTTTTTGTCTGTCATGCTGGAAGTTCTTGTCATGTCATGTCATTCCATCTATTTTTTTTTCCTTGTTTGATTTTTGCCTTGTCAGTTTTGTTAGGACGAGTTTTTGTTTAGTTTCAGTTAAAGTTGATATTTCCTGTATTTTTCTTTTCTTTTTTATCTTTCATTTTTACTATTTTCATTTTTTTTACAAGAAAGTTTTTAGTTTGCTGTTCATATCTTATTTTCCTTTCTTTTTTATTTATCATTTTTATAAGGGAAAGTTTTAAGTTAGCTGTTCTTTCCTATTTTTTTTTTATTTTCACCTCATTTACTAGTTTTTTTTAAGTTTGCTGTTCTTATTATTTCCTTTCTTTTTTATTTATCATTTTTATTAGGGAAGGTTTTAAGTTAGCTGTTCTTTCCTATTATTTCTTTATTTTCTTTATTTTCATCTTTAATTTTTACTGCAAGGCTTCCAAGTCAGCTGTTGTTCCCTATTATCTCATTATTTATTTTTTCATCATTAATTTTTATAAGGGAAGCTTTTAAGTTAGCTCATTTCCTATTTTATTTTCTCTATTTAAATTTCATATCACTTCTAACCAAAAGTTCAAAAGTTAAGGTCGTCTTCTCATCCTCTTCACTTTATCTGCAGCACACCACAAGCAAGGTTTTTAAAGTTCATTGCACTCACCACTACAAGATCTTCCTGTTGTGCATCCCTGCCCTTCTCCTTTATGGCACAGCTTCACCAGTCAAGGGAAAGGTTACAAGTACACTGCCATTGACACATTTCCGAGCCTTTTCTCTCTTGAAAGTCCTGTTTGAATTTAGCGTTTCTCATTGATATAACACTTTTAGCTCTTCAAATGCTCCCACTAAGACATTTCCGAACCTTCTCTCTTCAAAGTTACAAATGTTCTCACTAACACACATTTCCGAACCTTCTCTCTTGAAAGTTACAGGGGAGGGTGTCCTATATGTATTCAGTATTTCTCATCAATATACCTCAGGAACGCTTTTAGCTCCTCAAATGTCTACAGCTTTATTTAACGCTAGTATTTCTCATCACCATAACCACAAACCTGGTATTTGTCACTATAACCACTCAAACGCTATTCAGATAGTTTCTGCACCATAACCCCACAAACACTTAAAATTACCCAAGTTTTCTCAGTTATTACCACACACTTAAAATCACCTATTTATCACTAACCTCACAAACACTATTCAAATCCTAGTTTTTTCTCAACCATAACCCCACAAACACTTAAAATACCCAAGTTTTCTGTTATTCCCACAAACACTATTAAAATCACCTATTTATCACTATAACGTCACAAACACATCAAATTTTAGTTTTTTCTCAACCATAACCCCAAAAACACCTTAAATATACTAGTTTTTCTCAGTTACACAAAAACGTAAACCCAGTGATACTTCTCAATTATACTCACGAACACTTAAAGTCATCCAGTTTCTTAATATAACTTGCTATTCAAAATTATCCAACCTTACTCACCACACACACAAGCACCATTACCACCATATTTACTTACCCATGCCTTCACTCACCAATTGTATCAGTATTTTCACTCAGTCCTGTGCTTTTAATCTCATCTGTCTCATCAATCTGTATTTTCATCTGTACTGTGCTTTCAATCTCATCCCAGCCTCACCAATCCATACTATCAACCAATACTGTGCTTTTAGTCTTTCATCCTTGCCTCACCAGTCATTAATTTCACCAGTACTATGCTTGTTTAATCTCATCCCTGCATCACCATTCATTAATTTCACCAGTTGTGCTTTAAATCTCATCCCTGTCTCACCATCACCAGTCCATATAATTTTCACCATTACTATGTTTTAATTCTCATCCCTCCCTCACCAATCCATATAATTTTCAACTGGTACTCTCTCATCCCTGCCTTCTGTCCCTCCCCACATTCCCTCCCATGTCAGGCAACACCCCCATGCATAGTCACGGAACATGATCAGGCGTTTTGGGTGCATTGACCTTTTTTCCACTGGTTTTAAGTTTTGTGTTGAATTCGTGGGTCTGGAAATTTATAAGACAGGATCATGTTTACTTGTTAGTGATATCAATGTTCATCTGTCCTGGGGGTCTTAAAATTTGTCCTTTGGGTCTAAAAATTTGTAAGGTAGGATAATGTTAGTGTTATTTATGTTCACCTGTTTTGGGGGTCTGAAAATTGGTCTGGGTGTGAAAATCTTTACTGATCATATTTACTTAGTTTCATCAAGGTTTGTCATGTTTCAGTTTAATCAGTTATCAGTTACACTTATGGGACTTGGTTGAAAATTGGCAGTTTTTTCAGTAAACCAGATGTTCTTTCAATCTTTGCATATTCCACAAGTTTGAGTGCGGTGTGTGTGTGTGTGTGTGGATGTTGGTGTGTGTGTGTGTGGGGGGTGGGGAGGTCTAGATAAATATAGTAAATCCCTTTAGTTAGTTCCCTTCCCTTGCCCAATCCTAAACTCGACCTAAAATACCTCTATAACACCAATTTTCTCCTGTCATCTCTAACCTAACGCCCCAAATGTCTTCCTAACACCACTTCACTTCTTCACTGACCCTAAAAATGCAACCCTGACGAAAAGAAAACC
Source organism: Portunus trituberculatus (assembly GCF_017591435.1). Classification (NCBI taxonomy): domain Eukaryota; kingdom Metazoa; phylum Arthropoda; class Malacostraca; order Decapoda; family Portunidae; genus Portunus; species Portunus trituberculatus. Next base: position 3,770,153 of record NC_059255.1, on the reverse strand, counting down.
CTTCCTAACTTCTCTCCATCTATTTTCCCACTTCACTGACCCTAAAAATGCATTCCTAACATCATAAAACCCTTACTAACTTATCCATTTTATCTCTTCACGAACCCAAAAAATGCATTACTAACACCATTAAACCCTTACTAACTACTCCATCCATTTTCCCCACTTCACTGACCCCCAAAGGCCCCCTAAAATGCATTCCTAACATCATTAAACCCTTATTAACTGTTCCATCCATTTTCTCTACTTTACTGACCTTAAAAATTTATTCCCAACCATAAAATCCTAACTCTTCTTCATCCATTCACCTCGAGAGCAATTCACACACTGCACCTTATTAAGAAACATTTCCCTCACCATAAAAATTTTCAAAGACTACAGAGACAATTAGCTTGAGTTGTTAAGAGTATTTTTTCTGTTGATAATGCAGAAAACTTGTTAACATGTCACTAGAATCACAGAAACATCCACAAGAACCCATGTCACTTCAACTAGACCCATTTGAAAAGAGTATTTATCTTGATAATGCAGAAAACTTGTTAACTTGTCACTAGAATCACAGAAAAACCCTTAAAAACCCATGTCACTTCAACTAGACCCATTTGAAAAGAGTATTTGTCTTGATAATGCAGAAAACTTGTTAACTTGTCACTAGAATCATAGAAACACCCTTAAAAACCATCACCACTTGAACTAAACCCTTTGAAAATTGTGAAGGTGCCACAGGGAAGTGTTTCAAGAGTACGAGTTAGTCTCACATTGTCCTTCATGTTGCATTCTCTTCCCCTGACAGGAGCACTCAGAGCCAGAGCAGATGCGGAAGCTGTTCATTGGTGGGCTGGATTACCGCACCACCGACGACAGCCTCAAGGCATACTTCGAGCAATATGGCGAGATTGTTGACGTTGTTGTGATGAAGGACCCCAAAACAAAGAGATCTCGTGGGTTTGGCTTCGTGGCGTTCTCCCAGGCTTACATGGTGGACGAGGCACAGAAGAACAGGCCACACAAGATTGACGGGCGCTCTGTGGATACGAAACGCGCCGTGCCTCGAGATGAGATTGGCAAACCTGAGGCTGGTGTGACGGTGAAGAAACTCTTTGTTGGTGGCATTAAGGATGATGTCGATGAGGATGTAAGTGTCTTTGCCTATTGTTATTCTGTCTCTCTTAACCTCTTCATGATGCATTTTTCCATATTCAGTTTCTATTTGGTGGTTTAATACAGATTCAAAAACTTGTGTGGGGATTGCATTTATAAAGACTGGCCTTTAATCTGCTGACCTTCACAGTTAACTATTAACCTATTTAGTACAAGGACACATTTTTACCACAAGTTTGAGTGTGATTAAATAATTTCATTCACTTAGGAATAGTTTATGGAGGTCGGAGATTTAATGACAATTCTTCACAATTTTAATCCCCACTAGTTCTGAAGCAATATGTAATCACTAAATAGTGAGGAGAATGAATATTGAAACTGCAATAACGATTCACTACTAGCTGTGTGTTGGGCTTCATGTGTTTTGTGTATATTTTGTCACCAGTAGTAATAATTCACTATACTAAGGGTTTTACAAGAATAGGTGTTAGTTTTTGGGGTGTACCAGGGTTTTCTTTAGTGTATTCTTTGTGTACTTGCAAGATTATGATTCACTAATGTGTTTTGATAAGCATGTACAAGACAAAAGGGGTAAAAAAGAATCTCCTTTCAACACCTCTTCTTGTACACCCCCATAAACTGCTCTTCTTGTACACCCCATAAACTGCAACACCTTGTAAAAACCTTGCTTAGTATACTGAATGATTATCTACTGGTGACATTCACAAAACATTCTGAACTGTTATTTTGCACCTTTCCTCCACATCACTATTCAAACGACTTCATTCCCAGTCGATACCATTTCTGCTTCTTCGATCCTTCCTGTCACTCTATCAATATTTTAGTCACCATTTCTTATCCTACATATATTTCAAACTTCAATTTTCTCTTTCAATATTCTTTCACCAATATAACCACTCTTCTACAACTTCATTCAATCTTCACAGTATCCTTTCACCAATATTGCCACTCCTCTTCAACTTCAATTTTCTCTCAGTTCACCAAAATAACCACCCTTCTACAACATTAATTTTCTCTACCAGTATCCTTTCACCAATATAACCACCTTCATCATATTTCAATTTTCTCGCTATCCTCTCACCAGTATTACCACTCTACAACTACAATTTTCTCTCTATATCCTTTCACCATTACTTAACACCCTTCATCATATTTCACCTTAATCCTACTGTGTATTTATCAGCCACTCCAGTTAACTTCATTTATTTCTTTTCATTGCGTTCTCTTGTCTGAGTTTCATCATGTCATTTTTCAACACATTTTTCCATTTTGTTCTGTCTACCCACACATTTTTCTGTCTACTCACACATCAACACACCTTTCCATTTTATTTTGTCTACTCACACATTTTTCAGTCTTACTCTATCTACCCACACTGCACTGTAACTGGTATCAATATTGCTTTCACTGTCCTCTTTCCCTAAATATTTCAGCCTTTCCTCTCGTCTTCTGTCCCTTTGCTTTCCTACCTTCACCCAATCCCTGACATTCACTCTCCCACTCACCTTGCCTTACCTGTTAATCTATACATTCTTATCTTCACCTAATCTCTCCCTCCCTCCACATTTGTATCTCTTCACCCAATCCCTGACACCTCTCTCCTTCTCTCCACTCCCTCAGGACCTGCGCGAGACCTTCAGTTCCTTTGGCAATGTGGTGTCGGTGAGCATTCCCACGGAGAAGGAGTCACAGAAGAAGAGAGGCTTTGCTTTCGTGGAGTTTGAAGACTATGATGCTGTCGACAAAGCTTGCTGTTAGTATGCCTTTGTCCGTGTTACTGGGGGGAGGGGGGAGGTGAAGCTGTGTGTGTGTGTTTGAGAGAGAGAGAGAGAGAGAGAGAGAGAGAGAGAGAGGGTGTTTGGTGAGAGAGAGGATGTTTTGTTAGACTAAAGCTTGTGTGAAAGGAAATGGTTCATGTTTGAGTCAGGAATGTAGGTATGGTTCTTTGTGTGTGTCCGTCTGTCTGTGTGCATGAGGGTTCAGAGCGTGTGTGTGTAAAAAAGTAGTATTTATTTCTGTATTTTAACGAGTAAATGTGTGTGTGTGTGTGTGTGCGTGCGTTGTGTATTTGTGAGTGTGAAAGTAGTGTTCATTTCTCCATTTAATGTAGGAGTATGTGCATGTGTGTGTAAGTAGATAGGTAGATAGAGAGAGACAGATAGATAGGTAGGTAGACAGACATATAGGCAACAAGTGTCCTATACATACAGCAACATGAGGGTTCTTGTGTAAGGCATCATGAGGTGAGGTGTGAGGCAGCTTGGACCTTGGGAGGGAGGGAGGGAGTGATGTGGCTTGGTGTGTGGTGTGACCTTTCACTTCATTGATTGGTGATGGCATTTTGGTTGTTAATGATAAATGAGGGTGGTGAGGTGGAGTGAGGCATTATTGGTGCAGCAAAGGGGGATCAATAAGAGAGAGAGAGAGAGAGAGAGAGAGAGAGAGAGAGAGAGAGTTGAGGAAGAGATAGAAATAGATGAAAAAATTGAAGATAAAGAAATAGGAATAAAGTTTGAAGAATAGAAAAGCGAGATGAAGAAAGTCGAAGAAATAGAAATAGAGATGGAAAAAGTTAATGAAGAGAAATAGATAGATGGAAGTTGAAGAGATAGATCGATAATATAGAAGCCTCACTAAACAGATGCTATAGATGAATGGTGAAACGAAAGTGAGAAATGAACCGTGGATGTTGTGAGTGGGTGAGGAGGCTGTAGTGGTGAGATTAGACAAGAAAGATTTGGTGTGTGTGCGTGTTTGTGTTTGTGTTTGGAAGGTTTATATTACTTGTTGGTTCTTAGTTTTGTGTATGTGTTTGTGTGGAAGGTTTGGTTTGACATGAAGGTTTGTGATGGTGACTTTGTGTGTGTGTGTGTGTCTGGGTGTGTCTGGGGAAGGTTTGCTGTGATATGGTGGTTGTGACTGTGTTGGGTTCTTCATTCTTCACACAGCCTGACCTTTCTGTGCCATGATTAATTCTCAGCACACTCTGGCCCATTGTTTGCATCACCACAGTGTTTGGTGGTGCACTGAATTGTTTATCATGTTGCGGTGTTCCCTGATCACCACCACTTGTTATGCCAGTGCTGGTCTTTGCTCTGATTTTGTCCACTTTCCTTTTATTTTTCCATCACGGATTATAAAAGAATTGGATCATTATTTATATTTTCTGCTTTTAATTTTTCTTATTATTCTTTATGCCAGCACTGGTTTGTCCTGATCTTGTATACTTTTTCCTTTTTTTTTTTTTTTATATATATTCCATCATGTATTATAAAAAATTGGAGTATTTATATTTTTCTACTTTTTATTTTTTGTCAGTTTCATTGTTTATGCCAGCGCTGGTGTTTGTTTACCTTCAGTTTTATTTTTCTTTTTCTCATTATCACGGATTGTAAAAAAAATAAGGTTATTTACATTTTTCCTGTATTATTTTTCTCTGCGTTATCATTCTCTGCCAGCGCTGTTGTTTGTTCTGATCTTGTACAATTTTTCTTTTTTATTTTCTCATTTTCATGGATTGTAAGAAATAACATTTTTCCTGTTTTTTAAGTTTTTCTCGTCAATCATTCTATGCCAGCACTAGTGTTTGCCTTCATATTCAACTTTTTTTTGCTTTATTATTTTTCATCACGGATTGTAAAAACTATGGTAATTTAAATTTTTCTTTCTTTTATTATTTTTCTCATTTATCATTCTTTATAAATAAACAGTAGGAATAGATGCATTGTTATATAGAAATCTGTGTGTGTGTGAGGTGTGTCAGGAGTAGCATTGTATCTTGAGGTGGGTGTCTCCGTGTCAGCAGTGCACAAGAACATCCAGCTGAAGGGAAAGCGGGTGGACGTGAAGAAGGCCCTCAGTAAGAACGAGATCCAGATGCAGCAGAGGAACAGGATGGGTGGCATGGGGGGGATGGGACGTGGTGGCGGCAACGGACCCTGGGCTGGCAACCGCAACGACAGCTGGGGCAACAACCAGGGCGGCGGATGGCAAGGTAGGACAGGTATGGTGTTCTGTGTATGTGTGTGTGTGTGTGTGTTTACCTAGTTGTATGTTACTGGGTTGGAGTAGGGGTCTGATTTGTCTCCTTATCTACTTTGTCCAAGTGTTCTTTAAATTTGTGCACACTTCCTGCTGTTACAATCTCTTCACTCAAGCCGTTCCAGATGTCTATCGTCCTATGTGGAAAACTGAACCTCTTAATGTTCCTCAGACTGACTTTTCATGATCTTGTAATGTCCTCTTGTTCTTCTATCTCCATCCTTCATTGTGTGTATGTCTTGCCTTGGCCTTAGTTGTGGTCATTGGCGTCTTCGTAGCTCTTAAGTTAGTGTTTTCGTGAGTGATAGAAGATAGGGTAAAGTTATAGATGTACTGTTAGTCCCAGTTATTCATTGTTCTTGTAATGGTGATCACTTCAGTTAGATGTAGCCTTTGGTGTTTTCAGCTTCTGGCGAAATTTCGGTAGTCTTTGGTGATGAGTGTCTTTGTAGGGCGTGTAAGTTATGATGTTTCCTTGAGTGATAAAAGATAGGCTAAGGTTTTGGATATGTTTAGTTGTTGACAGATCTTGTAATGGTGAAGTTATTGTGATTACATCAGTTAGATATAGCCTCTTGTGTTAAGCTTCGGTAGAAATTTTGTTACAGCTTTGACTATTTTTCAGGAGGATTAGTAATGAAACATAGCGGTGAGGATTGGCAGTGAAATGTAGCGGTAAGGATTAGCAGAGATGTAGCAGTGAGAATTAGCAGTAAGGATTAGGAAAGAGATGTAGCAGTGAAGATTGGCAGTAAGGATTAGCAGTGAGGATTGGCAATGAGATGTAGCGGTAAGGATTAGCAATGAGAAGTAGTGGGTGGCATTGGCGTTTGGGTGGCGAGGCAGAGCCATAACGTGTCACTCTCCCACAGACAACCGCGGCGGGTGGGGCAACCAAGGGAACTACGGAACACCAAACCAGGGCGGCCCAGGTGGGTATGGCAACCAGGGCGGCTATGGCAACCAGGGTCCATGGCAGGGTGGCCCCCCCAACAACCAGGGGTGGAACAACCAGACCAACCAGGGATGGAACCCACAAGCCAACAACTACGGTGGCACTCCCAACAGCTGGGGCCAGGGACCTAATGACTTTGGCAACAACTATGGCCAGAGCTACGGTGGCGGCCCTATGAGGAACCAGGGCTATGGACAGACGAATCGTTCCACCCCATACAACGCTGGTGAGTATTGAGCTGCGTGATGTAGTGGTGGTGGTGGTGGTGGTGTACGAGTGGCACTATATGAATTGTTTTGAGTGGAAGTTTTTTGTAAGAGTTTTTCAAGCACCAGTATTATTTTCTATGATTTGTGTTGGCTCTGTGTGAGTTGCTAGATGGTGTTGACTGTTGGCGTTGGTGAAAGTGCTGGTCGGGTTATTTAATAGTGTTCTTTGCTGCGATATTCAAAGAGACGTCGACATTTCCAGTGTTACTTGTACGTAGTGTTTATACGATACTATTTTTTGTGGTGGAGAAAGTGTAAAACTGTGATGAATATGTGCAAAGTTGCTCTTATTACAACAACAAGAAATACTACATTGGTTTTAATGAGATGTTTTCATATGAGTAAAGGTTTCAAGTTAATAACGCTAGCCATTTATTTTACCCACGGATGAAAGATGATTTTTGCTGCACAGAAATTAAGACAAGCTCAGTAGAAACAGGAGGAGGTGAGACTAGAGATGAGAAAAGGAAAGGTTATCAGGTGGAAGAGATGGTGGTGGTGATGGTGGTGGTAGTGTAAGGCTTGGCAGGAGAAAACCGTAAAACCTCAACACCTAGATATGAGAAAAGGAAAAGGTGTATCAGGTGGAAGAGATGGTGGTAGTGTAAGGCTTGGCAGGAAACAGGAAGACCTCAACACCTCTAGATAAGATAAAAGGAAGAGGTTTGGTAGGTGGAAGAGATGGTGGTGATGGTGGTAGTGTAAGGTTTGGCAGTAAGAAATAATAAAACCAACACCTCGCTAGATAAAAGAAGAGGTTTGGCAGGTGGAAGAGATGGTGGTGGTGGTGGTGGTAAGGTATGGCTTGGCAGGAGGAAATACAGTAGAACCTCAATCCATCTCACTTTTTTTGGGGAAATTAATCCAACACTACATTCAAGTTACCTCCGAGCTTCTGTGCAGCTGTCTTGCATGTACCGGTAGTTTCCTTGAGGGTCTGGTCTGTATTCAAACACTTTGCTCTCTCACCACTACTTTCAAAGGCCACAGAAATGATTAGCAAGATTTTCAAAAGTTTCTCCAGTTAATAATGTAGAAAACTTGTCACTCAGCCTCTATAACTAAAAACATCCTTAACTCTTTCAGTACCATGATGTGTTATGTCCTAACTATCTCTAAAAACCATAAAAACACCTTATAAAACTTTGTAAATTTCAATAAACCCTCTTGAAATAGTGGAGGGGTAGCACAAGTGTTTGAGAATATGAACCTGTGTGTTTTTCAGTATGCGGGTTCCAGGTTCCTCATGTGACTAGTGAGGTTTTACATAATTAGTGTAGGGTTAATAGGAGGAGGTACTATTCATGTTCCTCTTTATGTAACTTAGGTGTGTGAGGTTTTACTTTAACCCCTTCAGTACCATGACACATTTCCATATTCTGGTTACTATTTGGTGATTTAATATAGCTTCAAAAACTTGTGTGGTTTGGATTACAATATTGGAGACTGGCCATTAATCTTCTGAGGTCTATCTAATGTCAATAAAATGGTGTAACCGTCTCAAATCTCAATGTGTCCCAGTATTGAGGGGGTTAATGAGGTAATGCCCAGGTTCTGCCTTGTGACAGATGTGTGAGGTTGTACTTTTAAGGTTTAGTAATAGTAGGAGGAGGAGGAGGTTGTGGTGGTAGCAGGAGGTTGTGTAGGTTGAGAAAGGCGCTGAGGTGGCTGTGTGTGCTGCAGGTGGCTACAACAACCCTGGCAACAGCGGCCCCAACAGCTACGGTGGCGGCGGTGGTGGGAGTGGCGGCGCTGTCAACATGAACCAAGGGCCAAACCGTCGCTATTAGAGTAGCCTTGGGGGGTGGGGGAGTCCTGTGGGTGAGTACCAACCTTCTCTTTTTGACTACTCTACTATTACTACTACCATTGTTCATTGTAGTGATCACAGAGCCTTGGTGCCGTAGGTTACTTTGCTATATCAGTTATTTCTTTGGTTTGTTGAATTATTATTATTATTACTGTTTGCATTTATTGCTTAAGATAAGTCATGAAATAATGTTTTGATATTGAGCATTTATATATATATGTAAATATTTGACTAACCTTTTGAGATAATGTTGACTAATTTATGATTTTCCACACAATAGGTACATAGCAGTTTAGCCATGAGGCAGGCAGGCAGAGGCAGGGCTTGAGTCAGGGCCCAGGCAGTCAGGATAAAGCTAGGAGTGGGGCAGGCGAGCTGAGCTATAGGGTGGTAGACAGCCAGGCTCCTCAACACCCTGGAGCCTTGCAAGACACATTCCATTCGACGCTTGGACTAGCACCCACTGGCCTCTGTAGGGGAGAATAAGTTTTTTTCCTAATTTTTTTTTTACATTTTTTTTTATATTTGTGCTTGCATTTTATATACTTAGGATAATGTGTAGTATAATAATAATAAAAAAAGAAAAAAAAACATCTACTCTCATATATTGAAATAACCAAAGCATAGTCAGCTCTTTGTATTATGTGTGCAGAATTGTAACTTTCATTTTACAAATAAATTAATCCTAAGACTGGTGTGTTCTGACATCCTGAGTCTGGGTGTGGAGAGAATCTAGGCAGTGAGGTCTAGGAACTGTCTAGGTGTTTACAAAGAAAGGTAGGTTGTGTTCGGTTTTGTGGTGTAGGCAGTAAAGTATTCTAGGGGTTTGGGAACACGAGTCATTATTATTATTATTATCTTCTTTATTAATGTCAAACTATTACCTTTTTAACTTTTTCCTTTTTTGTGAGTGGTTAGCACATTGTGTAGTGATGGTAGGTTCACGCTTAGTGTGAGTGCACTTTGAGCTTCTTGTATTATTATTATTATTCAAAGCTACTACTACTACTACCTTCCTCTTATTATTATTATTATTATTAACTGTCTTGTGTTATGAGTTATACAATAATTATTACATTCCATTATTTTTGTTCCTATCTTGAAGTGAGTTATTTAGTGTTTGTTGATTAATTGGTGTGCAGGTGTCTGGGTAGGCACTAATGCACGTGTTATCTCCTCAGGTCCCCGGCGCTACCTCATCACCAAACATCAACTGCCTTTCTCCAACCTGTGATAACTTTTTTATTTATTTAGAGAAAAAAACACCTTATATACCTTTATATATCTATATTTTTTATATATTTATACATAGTTTATTTTTTTACCATTTGGAAATTACACCAAAAAGTTTTAAAAAATTGTTTTCTTCAAGATCCTGGAGTATTAGGATGTCACTGCACAGAGCTGAGAATGGCTACATCCCAACTAAAACTAAATTCACAACCCTTCCCCTGAACCCAGCCCCCATCAGCCCCCCAGCCAGACCCATAGCCCCCTTAACTCCGGGAAGGTGTCCAGTCTGTGGGGATTAAATTTAAGTCCCTCGTTACTCAGGGATTCTAAAACTTCCTCACTTCGGTGCTTTGGGGGCTGACTGTCACAGCACCGGTGTAGCTGTAGTGGCCAGGGTAGCCGTAGTAGTAGCTGTAGTAGTGGTGTTGTGTTACTGGGGCTTGTGGTGGTTGTCCTTTGTGTGGTGGCCCTCAGGGGATGTCCTGTCTTATGTTGCGTGGTGGTTCTTCAAGTGTGCATCAGACGTCACACCGCCGTCTGTTGTGACGCGCTTCACTCCCACTACGACAATTTTCAAAGGCTTTAAAAATTAATAACCGGGTTTTAGTGTTCTGTTCACTCAATATACAAATGTCACTAAATATAAAAACCTTAAAGAATCAAAAGCGTTCTTGAAAACCTGAGCCGGACAAGATTAGTCAGGTTTTTAAGAGCGTTCCTTCCACTTGTGAATCTTGCTAATCTTAATGTAAAAAAAATACCCTTAAAATAAACCCAGGTGTTAAACCAAATATATAAAAAAACCATTGAAAACTTGGGTCACAGACAAAAGTGAGCGGGTTTTCAAGTGTTTCTAATATATAAATAAATCTTAATCTCATAAAACACCCTTAAAAGCCTTCAAGTATAGCCTTTTGAAGTTACTGGTGTGAGGGAAGCGTTTCAGAAGGTGCCTAGTAATAGCTGGGTAAGTAATGCTTGTGTTAGGTCGGGACTCCAGACCGCCATGGGGACAGGATGGCGAGGTAAGTGCCAGGCTGAAGACATCGGGCGTGGAGCATTCATTCTGACAGTGTACCGCGGTTCCTCCATACTGGTGATTAATGAAGAAAATAAAAGGAAAACATGATTACTGCATTTTATTTATTTACAAGGAGATTAATGCATATAAATGACTCTCCTCTTGCTTTTAATCCTATTTCTCTCTAGCAAACAATTTTTCCTGTTCCTCATCTTTCTCAAGCTACCCAACCATTTTCCTCATCCTTGCTTCTTCATCTACTTGTTTTTCCTCCTTGTCTCTTGTCTCCACTATTTACTTCTTCTTTCTCAAGCTACCAAACTATTTTTCCTCATTATCCTTGCTTTTTCCTCCTTGTCTCTTGTTTCTACTTGTCTTCTTTCTCAAGCTACCCAACCATTTTTCCTCATTATCTTCTACCTGTTTTTTCCTCCTTGTCTCTTGTCTCTACTTTTGTCTTTCTCAAGCTACCAAACAATTTTTCCTCATCTTTGCTTCCTCTAGCTACCTGTTTTTCCTCCTTGTTTCCTTTCTCTTTAGCTACCAATGTTAATATAAAGGAAACTTTTTATTTACATACAAAGACCCTGTAATGTTAAAAATACACTTCTGGCTAATTAATCTTTTCATTAATTCTTCCTCCTCACTTAAGTTACTAAATCCTTATTCTTGTTTTTTCCTACAGCTCTCCCCTCCCTCTCTCAAGCTACCAATTCATTTCTTGCCTCTTCCCGCACTTTCCCTCTAGCCACAAAACCATTGCTCCTTGTCTCCTGTTCCTCTTCCGATAATTATTCCTTTTCATTGATTCCTCCTTTGATCACATTGAGGGCTGGAAAAAAAAAAAAATTAGAGAAAGACTAGGAGGTTGGGCAAAGGCTGGGAGAGAAAACAAAAAGATTGGGATACGAGGGCTGGAACATAAGAAATAGGAAAGAGTTAGACGAAGGTTGGGAAAAGGCTGGGAGAGAGAAAACCGAAAAAGATTGGGATGAACTGGGAGAGTAAAAAGAGCGAGAGGCTAGGAGTGTGAATAGATAGAGAAATAGAACTGGAGGAGTGAAGGTAGACTGAGAGAGGCTGGGAGAGGGAAAAAGCAAGGACACACACACACAAATCCATTCTCAACAAATTTACTTTCATTTTTAATATATTTTTTTTCATCTTTGTTCATCTCTCATCAGTCACCAGTGCGTCCTTAGCTGGAGTGAGAGACAGGAACCCTCCCCCCCCCACCACACACACACTTCCTTCTCTTGTGTCTGAGTTAACTGAGTCTATTCTGTCTACAGTCTATCTTGTCTTCCATTGTGGAGGTGGAGGTGGTGGTTCTGCTTTGCTATTTTGTCTCTCTACACCTACATTTGCGTATGAAAAGGAAAGATTCTATTAATGGCGACGCTCTCTCTCTCTCTCTCTCTCTCTCCAGGCATCACCGCGATCTGATATTTATTTCCTTCCACGTTAGCAATCCACCTATTACTACTACTACTACTACTCGTCTCTTTCATACCTACTTGTTTCCTCTGCCTTCTCTTCCTCCTCCTACTACCACCAGCACACTACCTACACACCAAAAAACACACACGAAAACACTGGACATTAGGGTAAAATATTGTCTTCTGAGTATTTCTTGTTTTTCCTCCGTTTCTCCTTTCTGTTCCTACATTTCCTTCCCACACACTCCTCCTGCCACTACTAGTACACACCTGTGCCTAGAAACACTCCCACACACCTTGACAACCTTGTATGTGGGTAAATATGATGAAGAGGAACCGGTGCCAGCTTTCCTCCTCCTCCTTTATTTCTCCTCTCTCTATTTTTCCTTCCTCACACCCATGCTACCAATACAAGTACACACCTGCGCCTGGAAACACTCCCACACACCTTGACAACCTTGTGCATTACGCTAAATAGGACGAAGAGAGCCCATGCACCAGCTTTCATCTTTCTTTTCGTCTATTTGTCTTTCCTTCCTCCTCCTCACACCCCTGCTACCACTACTAGTACACACCTGCGCCTAGAAACATTAAAAACTTTGTACATTGCGTTAAGAGAGAGCCCGGCGCCAGCTTTCATCCTCCTTTATTTCTTCTCTCAATTTTTTCCTTCGTTTTTCCTCCTCACACCCTTGCTACTGCTACTAGGACACACCTGGCGCCTTGCAACACTCGCAGACACCTTGCAAACCTCGTACATTAGGCTAAATATGACGAAGAGCCCGGCGCCAGCTTTCATCCTCCTCTATTTCTTCTTTCTCAATTTTTTTTTCCTTCGTTTTTCCTCCACTAGGATACACCTTACACTCCTGCGCGCCTCCAAACACTCGCAGACACCTTGAAAACCTTGTATATTACGCTAATAATGACTGAAGAGAGCCAGGCACCAGCTTTCATCCTCCTTTATCTCCTCCTCTTTCGTTATTTCCCGTTCCTTCCTCCTCCTCCTCCACACACTTCTACTACCACTACTAGTACACACCTGCGCCTAGAAACACTCCCACACACCTTCAAAACTTTGTACATTACACTAAATATGACGAACAGAGACCGGCGCCAGCTTTCATCCTCCTCTTCTTCTACTTCTCCTTCCTACCTCTCCCTCACACCCCTGCTATCACTACTAGTACACACCTGCGACAAGAAACACTCCCAGACACCTTGAAAAGCTTGTATATTGCGCTAAATATGGTGGAGAGAGCTAGCTAGGCGGGCAGCGGTGGGCCTGATGACGTCACGGGCTCCCTTGGCCAGGAACTCGTGACGTCACAGGCCTCGTAAAATACGTTACGCAATTCATTTGGAAAATCAGGTTTTTAAATACTGCACATAGACTGAATTCCTTTATATATTTAGATTCCTCATATTTTAACTATTCCCAAATTAACAAAACACTTCAAGCTTGAGTAGTAATAAAGTGAAAAATAAGAATTAACTAGGCAAAATTTTATAACATCGATATCATTAAATGTAATCCTACAGCCCACAAAGTTAGATTTTTTTGTAATTCCAACACTTCAAAAGCTATGAACTACTTTCACAAATACTTAAGGTTTAGTTTGGAGCCGAAATAAAAAGAAAAATACGAACCCGTAAACACAAACCTTTAAACTTTGAACGGGACTAAAGATTACTTCAAAGTCTGCACACTCACCTCAAACAGGTGTTTCAACATTTATTAAGTCATCAAGTATTTTTCCAAGCAATAATATCTTACCTAGAAACTCGAATAAAAAGTTCATAATCGGGTTTAGAAAAAATCACACCGGAAACCCGACACACATTTACACCAAAACACCCACAAAGCAAACTTGTTCCTCGCAACACGTGTACTGGAAACACTCACAATGTTGCTAGCTATCATTTACAAACAATAAACCCATCTCAACACTCCCAGTAATTAGTGGGAGAAATATCGGGAAAACAGTGTTACCGACTTGCCCCATGCGCCAGGGCCAGCCCGGCCAGGCGGACACAATCCAAGATGGCAGCGGCACCAGCGGCAGCCCGGTGCTGCTATGTTCACTTTAAAACCTTCACCACACCAACACCAGGCCATGGCGGATATATTTGACGGGATGATGTGACGGCAGAGGCTGGCGGCTCCATCTCATGACATGTTTGGCTTGTAATAAATGAAAGGTGAGCAGATAACGACCGATAAATATCAGCGGCCTGGGCTGACGTTTGCTTAGATCTGGGGTCTTCATTTTCCGGGGTGGGAGGAGCGGCTATTTACTGTCATACTGATAAGTTGTCCTGGAGGTTAGGGAGAAGTGATTTGACTTATGACCGTGACTTGTTGAGTTATATGAATGTTATCCGTATGTTTGCAAGTGAAGCCTGCCCAGACTACCCGTAAACCCCCCTGCGCCTCTCAGCTCTCCCACCTGCCTTACGCCTTCACCCTCGTATAAAAAGTGCAGCTTACTTTACCGAGAAGCCACACACTAATGCACAAACAGTTTTCATCTTCACTGTGCAAAATGTTCTCGGTAAACCAATCTCGTCTTTCATTTAGTCTCTGTTTTATGTTGTCCGGGTTTTCTGCTCGTGTCCACTGCTGTTTCTTCATAACCCAGAGATAATACGGGGCAAAGCGTTCAGTATTGCACACTATCAAGGCACTGGCACCTCAGTATGAAGGAAACACTCTAATTATACAGGACTCTTTATTGCCTCACGTCTTACCAACACCGCGGCTCAGGAACACTCGACACTTGCCACTTGTTGCTTGACTTGCTTCCTCCGCCAGCGAGTTCCAGCAGGGCGCGCCACCACACACACACACACACACACACACTCCAATTCAAATAACAAGCACTTCTTACCCTCGTCGTACACTACACCAAGAAAAATGAAGAACAATCAAGCAAAAACGCGTGAAAATTGAGTAATAAGCCTTCGTAATTGTGAACTCAAAGTATCGACAACTCACTATCTTCCTTGCAAGCGCCACACTCAACACTCTTCAATTCAAATAACAAGCACTAACTACCCTCATTGCACACCACACCAAGATAAAAGGAAATACAGTCAAGTAAAAACATGTAAAAATTGAATAAGAAGCCATCGTATTGTAAACTCAAGGTACCGCCTACTAGCCTAGTCACTATATTCCAAGCGCCACATACCCACCAGCCAATCCACGCAACACTCTCCAATTCAAATAACAAGCACTTCTTACCCTCACTGCACACTACACCAAGATAAAATGAAATACAATCAAATAAAAACATATAAAAATTGAGTAAGAAGCTATCTTAATCGTAAACTCAAAGCGCCACACACACACACACACACACACACTCGGTAGCTCAGTGCTTCACAAGCCAGATGACCGGGGTTCGATTCCCCGTCCGGGTGGAGATATTTGGGTGTGTCTCCTTTCACGTGTAGCTCCTGTTCAGTGTTCAGTGTTCACCTAGCAGTGAGTAGGTACGGGATGTAAATGGAGGAGTTGTGACCTTGTTGTCCCGGTGTGTGGGTGTGCCTGGTCTCAGACCTATCCCAAGATCGGAAATAATGAGCTCTGAGCTCGTTCCGTAGGGTAACGTCTGGCTGTCTCGTCAGAGACTGCAGCAGATCAAACAGTGAATTACACACACACACACACACTCCAATTGAAATAACAAGTACTAACTATCCTCATTGCACACCACACCAAGAAGGAAGTACAATCAAGTAAAAAAGAATAACAAGCCATCAAACTGGTTCCTGTGTCCCGTGATATAGTGTGGCTGTGACAAAGTGTTTAGATGCGTCTTCTGCCCATGCGCGATCCGGGAGTAGACGCCGCCGCGGCCTGCTGGGACAAAGTGTGGCATGGAAGCATCCAACGGGATTATGGAGAAGGTATGACATACATTTCAAGGCCCATGTATAGTGTATCATTGAAAAATGAGCTATATTAACGTTGTTTTCAGCCACAGCATATTTTAGGCCACCCATATCAAACAAATAGTGATATTTCTGCTTTGGTTCTTTTTCTACCATAGTGAGGCACTAGTCTTTCCACCGATACATGCTGAAAGCCAATGGCTACTGTGATAAAAAAAAAAAAAAAAAAAAAATCGAATTGTTTAAATTCACCCAATATCTATCACTTGTCACATTCTGTCATAGCTATAGGCATGACATAATATATTATAGTGTCTGTCGTTCGCTCCCGGGCCGCGCATGCACAGAAGACGCAACTAAACACTCACGGGCCACACTTTGGCATGTGACACCGGCCGTGCTTCTGCTCTCCCCATTCTCATGTATTCTATATAGTGTAGACCCTTTACAAGGCTTGAGTGACTTGAAGCTTCTCATTTAAAGCATGTTATCTCTGTCTCTCACCTTGTCATTATTAACTTGTCATTCTGCATTAATTAAAATAAAAAATTACCGCACTGCCAGACAGGGGCAAGAGATATGGTGTGTATTTACCTAGTTGTAGTTTTACAGGGCCTGGGCTTTATGCTCGTGTGGCCCCGTCTCCATATCTACACTTATCCAATCTTACTTTGAAAGTATGCACACTCGTTGCAGACACTACTTCATTTAAACTGTTCCACGTCTCAATACATCTTTGCGGGAAACTATATTTTTAACATCTCTCAGACATCTTCCTTTTCTCAGCTTTTTACTATGCGATCTTGTGCTTCGGATGTCATATTCTTCTCTCAGGATCAGTTTCTCATGATCCACTTGGTCCATTCCGTTGATCAATTTAAAAACTTGTATCAGGTCTCCTCTCTCCTTCTTTGTTCCAGGGTTGGTAGATGCATAGCCTTTAGTTTCTCCTCATATGTCATCCCTTCAAATTCTGGAACCATTCTTGTAGCCATTTTTGTAGTCTCTCCAATTTCCTTAGGTGTTTCTTTTTATAAGGGGTCCACACTACTCCTGCATATTCCAATCTGGGTCTTATTAAAGTACTTATCAATTTCTTCATCATTTCATGTGTGTGTGTTACCTAATTGTATTTACCTAATTGTAACATACGGGAAAAGAGCTATGCTCGTACTGTCCCGTCTCCATATCTACTAATGTCCAGCTTTTTCTTAAAATCATGAATATTCCTTGCGTTGACCACTTCCACGTCTAAACTATTCCATGCTTCCACCCTTCTATGAGGGAAGCTATATTTTTTCACATCTCTCCTATAAGTGGCCATTTTAGTTTTTTCCCATGCCCTCTCGACATTCTTTCATTCCACATACACAGATCTTCCCTATCCATTTTTCCATGCCAATCATCACTCTGTATATTGCTATCAGGTCTCCCTTTCTCTTCTGTTTTCCAGGGTCGGAAGTTGCATTCTGTTCAGTCTGTCTTCATAAGTCAAATCTCTTAAGTCAGGCACCATTTTTGTTGCAGCCCTCTGTACTTTCTCTAGTTTCCTTATGTGTTTCTTTAAGTTCGAGCCCACTGTATTGTTGCATATTCAAGCCTCGGTCTTATCATTGCAGTAATTATTTTCTTCATCATTTCTTCATCTAAATATACGAACGCCACTCTTATGTTCCTCAATAAGTTCAATACTTCTCCAATTATTTTGTTTATATGTCTCTCTGGCGATAGGTCATTGGTAATTGTCACCCCAAGGTCTTTTTCTTCATGACTGGTTTTATGTCTTCATTTCCTATCTTGTACATACTCCTGATTCTTCTTTCACTCTTGCCAAACTCTATTTTCTTGCATTTTGTCGTGTTGAACTCCATTTGCCATGTACAGCTCCATTTCCATATTCTGTCCAAGTCTTCCTGGAGTAGTTCGCAATCTTTGTCACATCTCACTTTTCTTAACAATTTTGCATCGTCTGCAAATAGGCTCACATAACTGGACACCCCATCCACCATGTCATTTATGTAGACCGCGAACATTACTGGTGCCAACACTGATCCCTGTGGAACTCCACTCTCCACCAAGCCCCATTCTGATGGTCTGTCCTTAATTATTGTTCTCATTTCTCTTCCTACCAAAAGTCTTCCATCCATTTTAGTAAACTGCCATGCACTCCTCCTACCATTTCAAGTTTCCAGATCAGTCTCCGGTGTGGTACCTTATCAAAGGCCTTTTTTAAATCCAGATATATTCCATCAGCCCAACCATCTCTTTCCTGTATTACATCTATCACCCTCGAATAGTAACATATCAGGTTTGTCGTGCATGAACGCCCTTTTCTAAAACCAAATTGACACTCACAAAGTATGTCATTTTTCTCCAAGAAGTCTGTCCATCTATTCTTCACCACCCTCTCACACATCTTAGCTACCACACTTGTAAGTGACACTGGTCTATAGTTCAATGGGTCTCTCTTGTTACCTGATTTATAGATTGGGACAATGTTAGCTCTTTTCCAGTCTTGGGGCACTACACCTTCCCTTAATGAGGCATCAATTACTTCACAAACTTTTTCTGCCAGTTGCTCCTGCATTCTCTTAAAATCCATCCTGATACCCCATCAGGTCCCACAGCTTTTCTCACTTCTAAACTCCCCATCATATTCTTGATCTCCTCCACAGTTACTTGAAACTCCTTCATAATCCCTTTCTGTTCCATTACCAGTGGTTTGTCAAAAGCAGTCTCCTTTGTGAATACCTTCCGAAAGCATCCATTCATAGCCTCTGCCATTTCCTGGGATCTTCACTGCATACTCCATTTACTTCTAAACTTTCAATACTTTCTCTATTTTTGATGTTGTTGTTCACATGTCTGTAAAAAGCCTTGGTTGGTCTTTACATTTATCAATTATATCCTTTTCTTGTTTCTTTCTTTCTTCTCTTCTAATCAACACATATTCATTTCTTGCTCTTTTGTAACTTTCCCACTGCTTAATCCGTCTTTTCCTTCTCCACCTCTTCCATGCATCCTCTTTTCTTGTTCTAGCCTTTTCACATCTATCGTTAAACCAGTCCTGCTTTCCAACTTCTCTATGTTGTCTTATTGGTACAAATTTTTCTCACCTTCTTTGTATATTTTTATAAATTCCTTCCACTTTTCATTTGCTCCTTAGCACTCTTGAATTTCATCCAATTTGTCTCTTGAAAGAATTTCTTTAGGTTTCCAAAATCTGTCTTGGCATAATTCCATCTTCCCACTTTATATTCTTCATTTCTTCTAGATTTCTCTTCATCTATCACCTTGAACTCCAAAACTGCATGATCACTCTTTGCTAAAGGGCACTCCACCCTCATCTCCTCAATGACCATTGGCTCTGTACTAAAGACCAAGTCCAGTCTTGACGATGCTCCCTCTCCTCCAAACCTAGTATCTTCTTTGACCCACTGAGTTAACACATTTTCCATTGCCAGTGTCAATAGTGTATTTCCCATGTTGTCTCTGATCCTTCCATTGACCAGTCCTCCCAACACACCTCTTTACAATTAAAATCTCCCATCATTATAGTTCGTTCACAGCCACCCAACATTTCTTCCAGACATGTTCCTGTATCACTTATCATTTCTTCATATTCCTGTACTGACCATGCATTTGTCTTAGGTGGTACGTACACCACTATGTAGTGCCTCTTTTTCCTTCATTAGTTTCTGCTCTGATCTTTAGCACTTCTGCCTTTCCCATACCTTCTTTCACTTGATCCACCTTTATATCTTTTTAACCAGCAACATCACTCCTCCTCCCATCTTACCTACTCTATTTCTTTTCCAAACATTATATTTCCTTCTCCAACCATCATCAGGTCTTCTCCTCTCTCAGTTTTGTTTCAGTAAGACCCACAATATCTGGGTTCTTGTCCCTCAAGTAATCGTTGAGTTCTAAAATCCCGATATCACTCCATTTATGTTGGAATACATTACATTCCGCTCATGTAAGTTTCTTTAGTCCTTTCTTGCTGTACTTTTCTGGGTTATGAACCACTTCCTCAGTCTCATATCCAAGATTCTCCAGAAAAACTCTTTCTTCTCCTCTTCTGTCCTCTCTTCATTTTTTTCAAAGCCTCCTTTCTCAACTCATTTAACATTTCTCTTTCCTTTTCACCGAGATCTCTTCTCAACCAAATCTTCCTTGTTGTTTCCTGCTGGGCTAGCCTCCATGACTTCTCCACCAATTCATCTACATCCTTTTGTGACTTAAGTTTGATTCTTATTGGCCTCATACCTTCTCCTGTGAACTTTCCAATTCTATGGAAGTCCTCTATTTCTTGTACTAGGTCTTTTCCTCCTCCTGCACCACATTAATGATATTATTTATCACCTTTTTATGTTTTTCTCTCTCCATTTTACTCGGTGTCTTATCCTCCTCCACACCAAATATCACCACACATCTCTTTTTGTCTACAGTTTCCCTCACCAATGTCTCATTTGACTTAATAACCTTCACCACTTTCTCAGCAATCTTCTCTTCTATGATCTGTTGATCTATAATTTCAGCAAGGCCCAAAGTTTTCTCCCCAGACTCTGATTTCCTTTTCCAGACTTGCAACTTTGTAATTTACCTCCTTTCTGTGTGTGTGTGTGTTCTGTAAAGGTTTGCCTGATGCAAAGTTTAAATATACGTTTTTTTTTTTTTTTTCATTTATTTAGTAAGAGTTTGACTAATGGTGCATAAATAACATAAATAAATAAATCTGGTCATTTTTTTTGTCCAATTAACTCTTAACATTAATCATTTTCAAAACATAAATTAAGTTTCTGGAACATAATTAGACTAAATAAATATATAAAAAACAATCACACTTCAACTAAACCCATAAACATTTCCCATCCAAACCTTTGTGTCTAACTAACTTCAATCTGACTAACTGCTAACACTATTCTGTCCACCTCACTAATACAAGTTTACTAGTTCACCTTCCTTCTTTCACCTCCTACACTACTATAAACTCTTTCTTACACACCAAAATCTCTATTAGTTCTCTCTCTCTCTCTCTCTCTGGTTTAAGTTTGACAAATTATTTCAAGACAACATTATCAATTATCACAATACACAATAAGATAAAATGGCTGGTTCTCTTTTATTCTTTTTTATTTACAATATTTTTAGGATCTGGAATTATATATATTTTTCTTTTCTTTGGCTTGTCCTCTGAATTGTAAAAAAACTCAGTTGTATATATATTTTTCTATACATTACCTTCATATGTTCTTAGTGTACATCTTTGACTAGTGTTTCTTGTCTGTATTATAAGCATTTTCCTTTTTTTTTTTTTTTCTTCATATACACAATTAACACCACCTTTTCTTCTTTCATTTCTACTTCTCTCAAACTTTTCCCTCCACATACACCAGCATTTCTTATTTTCCTACTTTTCTCAAATTTTCCTGGCACAAACTATCACGGCTTCCTTCTATGCTGTTTTCACATTTTTCTTTAACTTTTTCTTAAACCTTCCTCCACAAACTCACAAAATTTCTTCCTATATACATTTCATTTAGTTCTTTTTTATTTCTTTCATCCAGTTAATTAATATAAAACCTAATTTTTTCATTTTTCTTCCTCCATTTTTACTTTTCTTAAACATTCTTTCCATACACTTGTAACATAATTTTTCTACTTTTCTCTCTGCAAATTCTCATAAATTCTTCCTATGCACTTTTTCCTTCATTAAGTTACTCTACACAAACTCTCATAAATTTTTCCTATACACTTTTACCATCAACATTTCTTCTTTTCTTTTTCCTTTTCTCCACCTTTTTCTCTCCACAAACCCTCATGACTTCTTCCCGTGGACCTTCAACAAGTGTCGTCTTAGATGCGACTTCTGCGAGAGCCTCCTTCCACACTCCTGACACTCAAAATTCTTCGTCCCAGCATGCACAGTCTTTAAATGTATTCCCAGCACTCCTTTCTGACTAAACATCTTGCCACATTCCTCACACTTGAACTCTCTCAGGCCAGTGTGTACATCTGCATGCCTTTTCCAAGTGTTTTTATGGATGAAAGCTTTGCCACACACTTCACACTTATAAGGCTTGAGGTTGCTGTGAACGGCTGCATGTCTTACCAGGTCGTACTTGCGGAGAAACGGTTTGCCACAGTCATTGCATTTGTACATTTCAATATCTGGGTGTCTCTCTGCCATGTGTTTGATAAGGCTGCTCTCTAGGGTAAACTGTTCCTCACACACATCGCACTTGAATCTTTTAACGCCTAAGTGCTTCTTGTAGTGTTGTTTTAAGTTGCTCTTGTTTGAGAAGTGTTTCCCGCACTCTTCGCACTTCTCAGATGTTCGGATGGTGGCGTGTGTGTTCATGTGCTGCTTGAGATTGCTCTTAAAGTTGAACTCCTTCCCGCACTCCTCACAGCGGAACCTCTTGGCTTGTGTGTGAATGTTAAGGTGCTGGTTGTAGCTTGATTTGTAGCAGAATTCCTTGCCACACTCCTCACACACATACTTATTGATATTGGAGTGTAGATTGAGGTGCTGCATGTAGTTAGCCTTATGCACGAACTCTTTACCACAAACCTCACATCTGTACTCCATCACGCCTAAATGTCTACGCAAATGTTCGGTTAGCGAGTATTTATACGTGAAGAGCTTCCCACATTCATCACACTTATATTTCTTCACCTTATCATGCGTGTTTAGGTGTTGCAGCATGTTCCCACGCTGGCTAAACACCCTCCCACACACCTTACACTCATGCTTCCTCCTCTTGTGAACCAGGGAATGTCTGGCGAGGTGGGTAGCGTGGCTGAAGAGTTTATTGCACACCCCACATCTGTGAATTGCAACACCAACGTGACTCAGGGTGTGTTGAATGTACAGGCTCTTGTTTGGCAGGTTCTCAAAACAATCTGGGCAATCATAGCTCCTTTCCTCCTCCTCCTCCTCCTCCTCCTCCTCTTTCACTATGATCGTTGGTGAGTGTTGCTGCTCCTCCTCCTCCTTCACTGTGTTGGTTGGTGGTGTGTGTTGCTCGAGTGTTGCAGCCATTGCTTGTGTCTGCTTCTCTGCTTCACTGGTATAGTTTGTTGTGTTCCATGGGCTGTGGGGAAGAGAAATTGTGTTGAGTTTTTGAGATGAAGTGCGTAGGACAAAAAATAATGGTTTAAGATGAGAAGTAATGGGTTAGGATAAGGATTAATGGGTTTCTAAGAATAGTTTGTTGTGTTCTATTTGCTGTAGGAAAGAATAAATAGTGTTGAGTTTTTGAGACAAGAAATAATGGTTTAAGATGAGAAGTAATGGGTTAGGATAAGGATTAATGGGTTTTTAGGAATAGTTTGTTGTGTTTCATTTGTTGGAAATAGAATAAAGTTAATTTTTTTTTTAGATGTAGTGGGTAAGCTAAAAAATAATGGTTTCCGAACTAATGGGTTAGGATAAGAATGAATGGGTTTTTAAGAATAATTTGTTGCATTTCATTTGTTAAGAAAAATAAATTGTGCTTGAGGTTTTGAAAAGATGTAATGGGTAAGGTAAGAATAATGGTTTAAGATGAGAACTAATGGGTAAGGATAAGGACTAATGGGTTTTTATGAATAACTTGCTGTGTTACATTTGTTGTGAGAAGCATTTAGATTGACATGAAATAATGGGTACAATAACAAATAATGGTTTAAAATAACAAAATAATGGTCAGGGTAAGAATAAATGGGTTTTTGGAAGGAGAATAATGGTTAGGTTTTGATATGTAGTGGATATGATAAGAAATAATGGTTTTAATATGAGAAGTAATGGGTGAGGTAAGAATGATTGAATATTTAGAAAGGGAATAATGTCAAGTTTATGATGCAGTTAATGGGTGAGATAGAAAAAATATAATGGTTTAGGATAACAAATAATGGATTAAGATAAGAACTAATGGATTTTCAGGAAGTAAGTAATGTTAAATTTATGACAAGACTGGATAGAATGACAGATAATGGTTTAGGATAACAATTAATGAGTTATGGTAAAAATTAATGGGTTTACATGATTAATGGGATTCAAGATACAGAATATGTAAAATTGATGATGGAAAAATAGTGGATAAAATGACTGATAATGGCTTAGAATAAGAAATAATGGGTTAAGGCAAGAATTAATGGATTTACTGGAAAATTAATGGGTTCTAAGATTACAAATATGTTTATCTTTGTTTTGTTATTCTATCCAAACTTCAAGGCATTATTAAGGAAATGTTATCACAATTAATTTCTTTTTTTTTTTATGCAGGAAGGGAAACTGGCCAATGACAACCTCCCTCTTAAAAGAAGTCAAGTCGTAGGAAGATGGAAATACAGAAGCAGGCAGGTAGTTCCAGAGAAAGGTAAGAATGATTGAGAGTACTGGTTAACTTTTGCATTAGAGAGCTGGACAGAATAGTGGTGAATGATTGAGAGTACTGGTTAACTCTTGTATTAGAGAGGTGGACAGAATAGTGGTGAATGATTGAGAGTACTGGTTCTTGTATTAGAGAGCTGGACAGAATAGTGGTGAATTTGAGAGTACTGGTTAACTGGAGAGGTGGACAGAATAGTGGTGAAGAGTACTGATTGTATTAGAGTACTAGTGTTAACTCTTGTATTAGAGAGGTGGACATTAATGATTGAGAGTACTGGTTAACTCTTGAGAGAGCTGGACAGAATAGTGGTGAATGATTGAGAGTACTGGTTAACTCTTGTATTAGAGAGGTGGACAGAATAGTGGTGAATGATTGAGAGTACTGGTTAACTCTTGTAGAGAGCTGGACAGAATAGTGGTGAATGATTGAGAGTACTGGTGAACTCTTGTATTAGAGAGGTGGACAGAATAGTGGTGAATGATTGAGAGTACTGGTTAACTCTTGTATTAGAGAGCTGGACAGAATAGTGGTGAATGATTGAGAGTACTGGTTAACTCTTGTATTAGAGAGCTGGACAGAATAGTGGTGAATGATTGAGAGTACTGGTTAACTCTTGCATTAGAGAGCTGGACAGAATAGTGGTGAATGATTGAGAGTACTGGTTAACTTTTGCATTACAGAGCTGGACAGAATAGTGGTGAATGATTGTGAGTACTGGTTAACTCTTGCATTAGAGAGGTGGACAGAATAGTGGTGAAGGATTGAGAGTACTGGTTAACTTTTGCATTACAGAGCTGGACAGAATAGTGGTGAATGATTGAGAGTACTGGTTAACTCTTGTATTAGAGAGCTGGACAGAATAGGGATGAGAGGAAGAAGAAAGCCTTGTGCAGCGAGGGTGAGGAAGGAGGGGAGGCATGCAGTTAGCAAGATCAGTACAGCAGTTAGCATGAAAAACTGTCTTAATCTAATGACTTTTAAGGTTCTAGTGGAAGTTATCAGGGTTTTCAATAGTGTTCTAGTACGACAAATATTAGTAGTTATTTCATTTTCTTGATTCCAATGAGTCTGACAGGGTGTTTGATGGTTCCAGTGACAGTTTGACAGGCTGTACTCGTAGTGGAAGGAATTGGGGTTTTCAAGGGTGTTTTGATGGTTCCAGTGATATTTTGACAAACTGTAGTTGAAGGAATTGGTATTTTCAAGGGTGTTGTTAGTTCCAGTGACAGTTTGACAGGCTGTAGTGGAAGTTATTGGAATTTTCAAGGATGTTTTAATGGTTCCGGTGACAGCTCGACAAACTGCAGTGTAAGTTATTGGTGTTTTCAAGTAAGTTTTGGTGGTTCCAGTGACAGTTTGAAAGGCTGTAGTGGAAATTATTGGGGTTTTGGGTGCTTCATGGTTCTAGTGATAATATGACAAAAAATAATGTAGGTTATTGAAGTTTTAATGATAACAGTGATAGTCTGACAGGCTGTAGTGAGTTATTAAGGTTTTCAAGGATGTTCTTATGATTTTAATATATCAAGGAACCACTCTACCTCAATAACAGAAAAAAAGCACCCTTGATAACTTTAACTAGCTCTGTGGCATTTGAAAACAGCCCTGGGAAGAGAATAATAACACATACTTAGAGACGATAACCCCTGACACACACACACACACACACACACACACTGAAGAAGAAAAAAAAAAAAGATTTAATATAACTACGCCAATGTTTAAAAAAAGGAGAAAAACAACATAAAGGTCTTACTAGTATTTCAAAAGGCAGAGTTTGGACAGTAGCAGCACGAGGGAGTGAAGAGGCTGATGAAGATATGGACAAACTGCCACAAACACATAACATCATAGCAAATACGTTTTTTTGGTGGAGTTCAAATGTTTTCCCATTATAAGGACGAGAACACTGCACAAGGAGGATTATATGTGACACACGGTAGTTTTAGCTATGAAGGAAGGTATATTGGAGTGTTGCCAAGGATCGATGAGTGAGGGAAGGGAAAAAGGGACAGTGTGTGCAAATGTTGACAGGTGTGACGCGATCAGCTGATAGGAGAAAGGAAGTTGTTTTAGTCACCCCTTGAAAATCTTAAAATAGTCAGTAATTATAAGAACAAGTACAAATGCATGTTTATAAAGCTGCAAATGACTCAGAAAATATATGTATCACTGCAAACATTATATTGTAGAGTGGGAGGGACGGAAAGTAAAAGGAATTATAATATCAATACCATCAAACACTTATCATAGTCAGTAGTCACTAACATTAAGGACAATTTGTAAGATTCGTGTTTATAAAGCTGGAAATTGCTTGGGAAATATATGTGTTACGGGAAACATTATATTGCAGTGTGGGAGAAGGGGGAAACGAAAGAAAATCATGTTTCCCCACCTCCCTCCTGCAACACATTATAGTCAGTAATTAAATGGAAGAACAAGTACAGATGCATGTTTATAAAGCTGCAGATGACTTAGAAAAATATATGTATCTCTGGGAACATTATATTGCAGTGTGGGAGAAGAGAGAAACGTAAGAAAATTGTCATTATATCCCTCCCTTCTACAACACTTATTATAGACAGTGATTAGAACAGTTACAAAGCTGCAAATAACTTTCAAGATAGCAAGACTGAATGAAAATAAGGAAAAAATGCTCAAAATACGAATGATTGAAACTAGACAGAAAAATCAAGAAATAGAATAAAAAAAAAAAAACAGGAAAAAAACATCAGACCACCACTGGAAAAATAGATAAAACTAAACAAAAAGAAAATGAGAAAAAATAAAGAAGAAAAATGAGAAACAAGTTAATGGACCGTTAGAGAGACGTACTGTTAATGGTCGTACAAAACAAATCAACGTGGTTTAAATGCCCACCATACTGTAAGAACTCCTCTCAATGAACAAGACATTAGCAAGATGAGAGGCCGAGACAGTGATAACACGCCATGCTGAGGGACTGGTAGAAGTAATACAGTGTTGGTAAGTAATATAACTCTCTCTCTCTCTCTTTCTCTCTCTTCTCTCTCTCTGAATATAGAAAGTTTGGTTTGGTCACCGTGAAAAGTAATGGGTTTGGACGAGAAATAATGGGTTTGAGTAAGGAATTATGGGTTTAGGACGAGAAATAATGGATTAGAGACAAATTTGTA
The DNA here is from genome assembly GCF_017591435.1 of Portunus trituberculatus. Lineage (NCBI taxonomy): Eukaryota > Metazoa > Arthropoda > Malacostraca > Decapoda > Portunidae > Portunus > Portunus trituberculatus. The sequence continues at coordinate 3,742,827 of NC_059255.1, read as the reverse complement.
TATATTTTTTGCAGTAATAATGGGCTTGGACGATGAATAATGGGTTTGAGTAAGGAATTATGGGTTTAGGACGAGAAGTAATGGATATGAAAGAGAATTTGTATATATTTCTTGCAATAATAATAGGCTTGGACGAGAAATAATGGGTTTGAGTAAGGAATTATGGGTTTAGGACGAGAAATAATGGATAAAAGACAAATTCGTATATATTTTTTGCAGTAATAATGGGCTTGGACGATGAATAATGGGTTTGAGTAAGGAATTATGGGTTTAGGACGAGAAGTAATGGATATGAAAGAGAATTTGTATATATTTCTTGCAATAATAATAGGCTTGGACGATGAATAATGGGTTTGAGTAAGGAATTATGGGTTTAGGACGAGAAGTAATGGATATGAAAGAGAATTTGTATATATTTCTTGCAATAATAATAGGCTTGGACGAGAAATAATGGGTTTGAGTAAGGTATTATGGGTTTAGGACGAGAAGTAATGGATATGAAAGAGAATTTGTATATATTTTTTTGCAATGATAATGGGTTTAGACGTGAAGTAATGGGTTTGAGTAAGAAATTATGAGTTTAGGACGAGGAATAATGGATATGAAAAAGAATTCATATATATTTTTTTGCAATAATAATGGTTTTAGACATGAAATAATGGGTTTGAACAAGAGATTAACAGATTATGAGTTTAGGACGAGAAATTATGTATATGTAAAGGAATTCGTATATATTTTTTGCAATAATAATGGGTTTAGACGTGAAACAATGGGTTTGAGGAAGGAATTATGGGTTTAGGACGAAAAATAATGGATAAAAGACAAATCCATATATATATTTTTTGTAGTAATGGGTTTGAATGAGAAATAATGGGTTTGAGCAAGAAATTTTAGGTTTAGGACAAGAAATAATGGATAACAAACAATAATTGATATGTTTGTTACATTGATCAGTAACACACAGCAATACATGTGTGACTTGATCAAAATTGTCTTGCTAACCATTTCATTCATTCATGTTTTGTTTTTCTGTATTTCTTCACTTTTCCTTTTGTCTTCTTTTACCAAGTCATGACTATTAAACTCTATTCTTGTTCCTGTTTCCTTATTTTCATTGTAACAAGAATCCAAAACCTTTAAGTGGAAATCAATTCTTTCAATACTGGAACATTTTTACTGTGAAGTTTTGGTGTGATTAAGCAGATTTATTGAGATTAGGAAGGATCTATGGAAGTCAGAAGATTAATGGCCAGAGTCTTCACTATTTCAATACCCAACATAAATTTCTGAAGCTGTATAAAATCACTAAATAGAAAGCAGAGTGAATATGAGAACATGTCAAGGTATTGAAGGAGTTAATGGATTTTATAAATAGTGCATGACACCATAAACCTCACCAGAACAGCATAGGATTAACACTCGCTCCCTCACCAGGACAAGAGGCAAGAAAGACACACACAAAGATGGTTGGTCCAGTCTTATCAGGGCCCATTATTGGATCCACCCGGGGCTCTGAGGTGGGTGGCCGGCCGCAGCCCCTCACACACCCTAGACTGGAGGCGTATGACAAGGCAGTTCTGGGGAGAATGACAGCTTACTGCTTCTTGTGTGAGAAAACTGTGTTGGGCGCCGAGATTCTCCTACACTTGTTCTTTGGTGAGCTCGGGTGTAAATACTGCAACTTTTCCATTAAAAACTGTGCTGCCTTTCGCACGGACTACCCCATGACTGGTAAGTGTCATGGCTGCAGCGAGGGGCACAACGCGAACCGCTGGGTGTCACCAACGACCAAATACATCACCTACCACACACGCAAACATCTCTCCATTGCTTCAGGAACCCAAAGTCATGAATTACCAAAGGCTAAAGTAATGGATTCAGCTTCGAAGTATGTCCGCGCTTTGCTTCCCCTGCGAGGCATCTACCCCTGGCGGTCTGCTCTCAAGATGGTGGCTAAGGCAGGCACAGCGATTGATCTTAGTAACCTGCCACCTCGTCTCAAGTGCCTCAAGACAACTGGGGCAGAGACAGGCCAGGTTAAGATGTTTGGTGTCAGTGGCCTTCTCTCGACAGAAAAGTCACTGGTTGTACTGCAAAGACTGGAGGAGAGAAGGGCGTTGCAATTTAAGTCAGTGTTTGGAAATGATGCAGAAGACCTTGGTGATGAAGAAGGACAGTCAGGGTTAGTGGAGAAAGGAACAGTCACACAAGCAGGGTTGGATAGAGCATTGCCAGTGGAAGCAGTGAAGTGTGAGAGAACAGAACTGGAGAACTCATTTGATAGCAGTGACTCAGTTGATATGCAAGAAATAGTTATAAAGAAAGAAATAAAAGAGGAAAGACAGCTATCACCTCAAAATATACATGACTTCTTGTATGATGATATGATGGAAGAAATTGTGAAGGAAGAAATGGAGGTGGAAGAACGATTACCACCACAGAAATACGAGACAGGCAAACAAGCTGACTCATTTAAAAACAGAGATAAAGACTCGAGTGATATGATGGAAGAAGTCGTGAGGGAAGAAATGGAGGAGGAAAGACCACCATCACCACATAAATCACAGACCTTAATGAAATATGAGACGAACGAAGTGGCTCATCAAGAAGAGAAGAAAGAACACAGAATCTCACTACAAGAACTAGGAAAAAGTGATGAGGGGAAGATTAAACAAGAGAACACACTTGGTTGTATAGGAGAAACTGGTGCTGTTGTGAAAAAGTCAATATTGAGGTTTGTAAGGAAGGAAAACAAGAGAATAACATTAATACAACCAAGACAACATGAATTTGAGAACTTTGAACAGGTTAAAGTAGAAAACACCATTGAAAACACACAAGACATGGCTGGAGAGAGAACAGAGAATATAGATACCAAGAAGAAGAAAATAAATGTTGAAAACACAGAAATTAAGCTTGAAAACATAGAAAATGCACAAGAGAACACACAAAATATGGCTGAAGAGAGAACAGAGAACAGTCAGAACACTCACACCAAGAAGAAGAGGAAGGAGGAAAAGGAAATAAAGATTGAAAACACAGAAATTAAGCTTGAAAACATACACAATTCACTTGATAACGAAGACAGAGACTTAAATGATATGATGGAGGAAATTGTGAAAGAAGAGATGGAGGTGGAAGAACAACTGCCACCACAGAAATATGAGACAGATGAACAAGAACAGGCTGACTCATTTGAAGACAAAGATAGAGACTCAAATGATATGATGGAAGACGTTGTGAAGGAAGAATTAGAGGAGGAAAGACATTTATCACCTCAAAATATACAGGACTCATTGTTTGATGATATGAAGGAAGATGTAAAGGAAGAAAGGAAAGTGGAAAGGTCATTATCACCACAGAAACATGAGACAGACGGACAAGAACAAGCTGACTCACTTGAAAACATAGATAGACACTCAAATGATGTGATAGAAAATGCTGTGAGGGAAATAATGAAGGAGAAAGAACAATTATTACCACAGAAACATGAGACAGACGGACAAGAACAAGCTGACTCATTTGAAGACAGAGATAGAGACTCAAATGATATGATGGAAGACGTTGTGAAGGAAGAATTAGAGGAGGAAAGACAGTTAGCACCACAGAAATCACAGAGCTTGGTGAAATGTGAGACAAGTGCAGTGGGTGATTTGGAAGAGGAGAAACACAGAATCTCACTACAAGAACTAGGAAAAAGTGATGAGGAGAAGATAAAACAAGAGAACACACTTGGTGATATAGGAGAAACTGGTGCTGTTGTGAAAGAGTCAATATTGAGCAAGAAAAACAAAACAATAACGTCAACACAAATAACACAACACAAATCTGAGAACTTTGAACAGGTTAAGGTAGAAAACACCATTGAAGACACACAAGACATGGGCGAAGAGAGAACAGAGAACATAGATACCAAGAAACACAGGGAGGAGAAGAAGAAGAAGGTAAAGATTGAAAACACCTTTGAAAATGCAGAGATTAAAATAGAAAACACACAGAATATATTAGAAACCACACAAGAAAGATACCAAGATACCAAGAAACACAAGAAGAAAAAGATGATAAAGATTGAAAACACTTTTGAAAATGCAGAAATTAAGGTAGAAAACACACAGAATGCCTTAGAAAACACACAAGACATGGATGAAGAGACAACAGAGAACATAGATACCAAGACACACAATAAAGAAAAGAGGAAGAAGATGATGATAAAGATTGAAAACACCTTTGAAAACACAGAGATTAAAATAGAAAACACACATAACACACTAGAAAACTCACAGAAAATGCCTGAAGAGAGAACAGAGAACATAGATACCAAGAAACACAAGAAGAAGATGATAAAGATTGAAAACACCTTTGAAAACACAGAAATTAAACTAGAAAACACACAGAATGTCTTAGAAAACATACAAGACATGGATGAAGGGAGAACAGAGAACACAGACACCAAGAAACACAAGAAGAAGACGAAGAAGATGATAAAGATTGAAAACACCTTTGAAAACACAGAAATTAAACTAGAAAACACACAGAATGCCTTAGAAAACACACAAGACATGGATGAAGGGAGAACAGAGAACACAGACACCAAGAGACACAAGAAGAAGACGAAGAAGATGATAAAGATTGAAAACACCTTTGAAAATGCAGAGATTAAACTAGAAAACACACAGAACATCTTAGAAAACACACAGGAAATGCCTGAAGAGAGAACAGAGAACATAGATACCAAGAAACACAAGAAGAAGAAGATGATAAAGATTGAAAACACCTTAGAAAACACAGAGATTAAACTAGAAAACACACAGAATGTCTTAGAAAACACACAGGAAATAGCTGAAGAGAGAACAGAGAACATAGATGCACCTTAGAAAACACAGAAATTAAACTAGAAAACACACAGAATGTCTTAGAAAACATACAAGACATGGATGAAGAGAGAACAGAGAACAAGAAAACACAGAAATTAAACTAGAAAACACACAGAATGTCTTAGAAAACATACAAGACAGAAAATAGAAAACACAAAAACATACAAGACATCACAAACACATTTCCAAACAAAACAGGGAGGAAAAAATTGACCCTGCTAAACCCTGTAGAATTGAGTCCCCCTGCTGCCACAGACACAGACACCCTGCCAGCACCACACAAGAGGCAGATGGACACCTCCCCTGATGTCCCTGCCAGGAAACATAAAAGGAGAAGGGTAGAAGCAGAAGAGGTATGTGTGCTAATCCCTGTCAGGAGAAGGAAGAAGAAAAAGAGGGTCAAATTTGGAGAATTAATGATACGAATCCCTGCCAGTGTAGAGAACAGATGTGACAGGGTTGGAATAGACTCTGCTACCCCTGCCAGTGATAATGTAACCCCTGCCAAGGAAGCCAAGAGGAAGAAAAAGGTAAAATCTGGAGAAATAATAATGAAAACCCCTGCCAGTGTAGAGAACAGATGTGACAGGGTTGGAATAGACTCTGCTACCCCTGCCAGTGATAATGTAACCCCTGCCAAGGAAGTCAAGAGGAAGAAAAGTGTAAAAACTGGAGAAATAATGATGAAAACCCCTGCCAGTGTAGAGAACAGATGTGACAGGGTTGGAATAGACTCTGCTACCCCTGCCAGTGATAATGTAACCCCTGCCAAGGAAGCCAAGAGGAAGAAAAAGGTAAAAACTGGAGAAATAATGATGCAAACCCTTGCCAGTGTAGAGAACAGATGTGACAGGGTTGGAATAGACTCTGCTACCCCTGCCAGTGATAATGTAACCCCTGCCAAGGAAGTCAAGAGGAAGAAAAGGGTAAAAACTGGAGAAATAATGATGAAAACCCCTGCCAGTGTAGAGAACAGATGTGACAGGGTTGGAATAGACTCTGCTACCCCTGCCAGTGATAATGTAACCCCTGCCAAGGAAGTCAAGAGGAAGAAAAGGGTAAAAACTGGAGAAATAATGATGAAAACCCCTGCCAGTGTAGAGAACAGATGTGACAGGGTTGGAATAGACTCTGCTACCCCTGCCAATGATAATGTAACCCCTGCCAAGGAAGTCAAGAGGAAGAAAAGTGTAAAAACTGGAGAAATAATGATGCAAACCCTTGCCAGTGTAGAGAACAGATGTGACAGGGTTGGAATAGACTCTGCTACCCCTGCCAATGATAATGTAACCCCTGCCAAGGAAGTCAAGAGGAAGAAAAGGGTAAAAACTGGAGAAATAATGATGAAAACCCCTGCCAGTGTAGAGAACAGATGTGACAGGGTTGGAATAGACTCTGCTACCCCTGCCAGTGATAATGTAACCCCTGCCAAGGAAGTCAAGAGGAAGAAAAAGGTAAAAACTGGTGAAATAATAATGAAAACCCTTGCCAGTGTAGAGAACAGATGTGACAGGGTTGGAATAGACTCTGCTACCCCTGCCAGTGATAATGTAACCCCTGCCAAGGAAGTCAAGAGGAAGAAAAGGGTAAAAACTGGAGAAATAATGATGCAAACCCTTGCAAGTGTAGAGAACAGATGTGACAGGGTTGGAATAGACTCTGCTACCCCTGCCAATGATAATGTAACCCCTGCCAGGAAACATAGGAAGAAAAAGGAAAAAAATGTTACATCTTTTGACACTGTAGCTTCCCCTGCCAGTGAGAATTACCCTGCCAAGGAGTACAGGGTGAAAATAAACTCAAATATCCCTGCCAATAATGAGTTTATCCCTGCCAAGATGCACAAGAAGAGGAAGAAAAGAAAACTAAAGGATACATGTGTTTCTAGCCCTGCCAGGATATTTCACATTCTCCCACAAGCAACCAGCACCCCTATCAATGCCACAAACCCACTGTCAAACCCCAAGAAGAAGAAAAAAGTGAAATATACCTCTGCCAGTGAAGAAAACTAAGGTACCCCTGCCACTGTCCCTCACACCCTTCCATGTAACCGTGCCAAGAAGTGCCGTTTTAATTATTACTTATTTTGTTTAGTTTATTTGTTTGTTTACACGAGATTAAAGGACAAAGATAATTTCAAACGTAAATTCTCTTTGTTTCTAAAAATGTGTATATATGGCAATTGATTTTTTCTAATTTATTGAGAATTGTAATGCATGAATAAAGTGAGAAAAAGGGAAAATGTTTCGTCTTTACGGGAAAAAATTGTATTGGGTAATCCCACAAATGAAATATACCAAAAAATAAAGTAAGGAAAAATGTGTGTTATTTCATTGTTTTCATTTTATCTATAGTTTTTCTTTTAATACTCTTCAATAACTTTACCAACATTGAAGGAAGTGACCTCTTCAATACTGGCACACACTTTTTACCTTGAGTTTGGGTATCATTAGACAATTTAAAAGGTAAAATTAGTGTTAGTATTTCATTGTTTTCATTTTATCTATAATTTTTCTTTTTAATAATTAACCTCTTCAATACTGGGATGCACTCTTTAAATTGAGTTGTGTATCATTAGACGATTTAAAATGTAAAGGTAGAAAGAAAATGTGTGTTATTTCATTGTTTTCATTTCATCTATAGTTTTTCTTTTAATAATCTCCAACAACTATAGCAACATTGAAGGAATTAACCTCTTCAATAACAGGGCTCATTTTTTACCTTCAGTTTGGGTATCATTAGACTATTTAAAAGGTAAAGTTTGAAAAAAATGTTATTATTCATTTTCATTTCATCTATAGTTTTTCTTTAATAATCTCCAATGATAATTAATCTGTTCAATACTGGGACACACTTTTTTATCTTGAGTTTTGTGTATCATTAAACCATTTAAAAAGTAGTTTGAAAATTTTTTTATGATTTCATTTTCATTATATCTATAGATTTTCTTATAATGATCTCCAATAATTGTTACAACATGGAAGGAATTAAGTTCTTCAATACTGGGATGCACTTTTACCTTGAGTTTTGGTATCATAAGACAATTTAAAAGGTAAAGTTTGAAAAAAAAAAATTATTTCGTTTTCACTACATCTATAGTTTTCTCCAATAACTAATAACACTGAAGGAATTAACCTCTTCATACTGGGACCCATATTTACCTTGAGCTTGTGTATCTTTAGACAAATTAAAAGGTAAAGTTAGAAAAAAATGTGTTATTATTTCATTGTTTTCATTTGATCTATAGTTTTCTTTAATAATCTTCAGTAACTCTAACAACATCAAAGGAATTAACCTGTTCAATACTGGGATGCGCTTTTTACCTTAAGTTTTGGGTATCATTAGACCATTTTATTGATATTAGTTAGAGTCTAGGGAAGTTAAAAGATTAATGGCCAGAGTCTATGCTATTTTAATCCCCACATAAGTCTCTAGAGCTGCATAAAATCACCAATAGTAAGCAGAATAAATATGAATACTTGTCGTGGTACTGAAGGGGTTAATACTAGTCTAAAATAATATACATATAATAAATAGATAAATAAAAAATAAAATGCAATGATTAAATAAAGGATGACAAGAAATACTAAAACAAATCACTCTTTTGATAATTTTGAGGTGTTTCTATTGTGTTTATTGAAATTGTGGAGTAGATATTGTAGTTTTTATTAGCATTACCTCCGCAATCTGTAAGAATTTTGGTTAGGATAATGGAGACATATTTTTTGAAGATGAAACTTTTATTGTGGTTAGTTTTGGTTTTAGTTTCATTAGATTAGATTAAGTTAGATAAAGATATGGTTGACTTACAAATATATCTCAAACTTTTATTTGCGCAAGTTTGTTTTTGTCTGTTTAGATTAGGTTAGGTTACTTCAATGATTTTTCAAGCCTATGTGGTTTTAGAGTTTTGAATTTTGTTGCGTATTACCTCACATGCCAGTACACCGATGCCCTACCCAGATGATTAACAAAACTCTAAGCTGTGTTTGTTAAATGACTTTGGTTAAATGTTTTAGTCTATGTGTCTTTAGAGTTTTGAGATATGCTTAGTACCTCACACACCAGTACACCAACACACTACCCAGATGATTAACAAAACTCTAAGGTATGTATGTGTATTTAGCTTCAACAATCTTTTGGTCTGTTTGTCTTTAGCATTTTGAGTTGTTAGCTTATGTTACTTGCTACCACTCACACCAGTACGTCACAATTATCAAGCTAATTAACAAAACTCTAAGCTGTGCATGTTTATTTGGGGTTCAAGAATCTTTCAATCTATGTGTCTTTAGGGTTTTGAGTTGTTAATGTTGCTTATTACCACACACACCAATACGTCACAATTATCAAGCTTATTAACAAAACTCTAAGCTGTGTATGTTAGTTTATTTGGGTTCAACAATCTTTCAATTTGTGTCTTGAGTTTTGTGTTATGTTGCCTACTACCACACACACACAAGAGTACACCAACACACTACCCAACTTATTAACAAAACTCTAAGCTGTGTATGTTTATTTGGGCTCAACAATCTTTAAGTCAGTGTGTCTAGAGTTTTGAGTAGTTAGTTTGTGTTACTTGCTACCTCACATACCAGTACATCAATACACTACCCAGCTCATTAACAATACTAGCTGTGATGATGGTTCCTTTCCTTACTAGTAGACCCAAATACAACACATCCCCCTGTACATCAGCACACTAAGATGTCAAGCTGTTACCAGTCCCTCACTAACACACTCCTCTCAACACAACACACACAACTGATTGAGATGCTAAGCTGTGGTGATGAAGCTCTGCTAAAATTACCCCCCAGAACAACACACTGTCTAGCTAGTTAAGAAACTGAAATATGTCAAAAATGGGTTATTTTGGTGTTTTCCAGCATTTTATGCACCAAAACTCAGAAATGAGGGCAAAACACTATATTTGTTAAAACATCTTATTTATGTGTTTTTAAGGTGTTTTATGAAAAAAAACTATCCATTGAAAATTTTGTATATTCAAGTCATTTTACATTATGCTTCAAAACGATGTAATTGATGAAAACAAGCCAATATAGAGAAACCAAAGTAAAAGTAGGAAAAATGTGTTATTTTAGTGGTTTACAGCTTTTTTGCACCAAAACACAGAAATGCAGGAAAAATGGATGATTACACACTATTTGTTTAAGGAACTGAAATTTTGGTGCATAAAATACTTCAAAAAACCAAAATAACACATTTTTTACATATTTCAATTCTTTAAACAAATAGTGTACAATCATAGATTTTGACTATTTCTGTGTTTTGGTGCAAAAAAGCTGAAATCCACCAAAATAACACGTTTCTCTTACTTTAACCTTGGTTTCTCTACATTGGCTTGTTTTCATCAGTTTTATCCTTTTGAAGCATAACAATATAAAATAACTTGAATATACAAAATTTTCAATCGAGATAGTTTTTTTTGTAAAACACCTTAAAAACACATAAATAAGACGCTTTAGCAAATATAGTGTTTTACCTGCATTTCTGAGTTTAGTGTATAAAATGCTGGAAAACACCAAAATAACCCGGTTTTGAAATATTTCAGATCCTTAAACAAATAATGTGTAATCATTCGTTTGGCTGCATTTCTGTGTTTTCTGCAAAAAGAGGAAAACCAATAAATTAACAAGTTTTCCCTATTTTTACTTTGGTTTCTCTATATTGGCTTGTTTTCATCAATTTTATTGGGTTGAAGCATAACAATGTAAAATAACTTGAATATACAAAATTTTCAATCCAGACATTTTTTTTTCATAAAGCACCTTAACCCGCTAAGACCGATGGCCGCAAAATTCGCACCCTCCCATTACCGCAATTATCATAAAAATCAACTCTTATAAATTACTCTGGAAAAAAATCTGCTGTTAGTAGACATGACAATGCATCATCCTACAAGTTTTTATTGCTCTACTCACTATGGTTGTGTCAGAATAATAACCGATAATTGGAGAAGATTGTGGTAGCGGCAACTCGGGGGAGGTGCTTTTATGTGTATTCTTACATAATGTAAGGCACTGCTCATGTTTTTATGTGTTTTCACATGTTTTCGTGTTTTCACTCATATTGGCTGATTATAGTTACGTATGTTTTTATCAAGCGTGGGTGACGATGTTGTCACAATAGCGGGGTCGGGATCTACCTCCAACCTGTGCACTTTCCGTCTTGTCCCGCCTTGTCTATCACTTTTATCACTAAACTTTAGCTTCCTCTTAGCTCCAGTAGCCATAGTTGTAAATAATAGTTCCTTAAATAAGTAAATACGTAAATACGTAAATAATTATCACCGCGACACGACGCTCACGCACCTCACAGAAATTTGCGGTAGACTAGCTGGCTAGAGCCTAAAATTAGCAAGGTGGTCAAGCCCACCATCTATCTCTCTCTTACTTTCCTTCACCCCTTCTCTTCCCACCCACTTTCTCTTCAGCTAGCTAGCTTCACCCCCCTTAAAAAAAAAAAAAAAAAAAACTTTCTAGAGCGGTGTGCTTCTTGGGAGCCGACAGTACTACCATAGGCCTACGTCATGACCAAATATAGCAGCGCTACCAATGCTAGCGCGGTTTTTATTAGCGCTCAAAGTAGCTGCCCCATTTAAGGACTCGGAAGTGTGCAATGCAGCCCTATTTAAGGCCTGTCGGACTTTACGGGTTAAAAACACATAATTAAGATGTTTTAACAAGTATAGTGCTATGCCTGCATTACTGAGTTTTGTTGCATAAAATGCTGAAAACACCAAAATAAACCAATTATGACATATTTCAGTTCCTTAAAGAAATACTGTGTAGTCAGGCGTTTTCCCTTTATTTCTGTGTTTTGGTGGAAATAATCTGAAAACCAGTAATATAACACGTTTTTCTTAATTTTACCTTGGTTTCTCTATATTGGCTAGTTTTCATCAATTTTATTGTTTTAAAGCATAATGTAAAATGACTTGAATATACAAAATTTTCAAACGAGAAAGATTTTTTTCATAAAACACCTTATAAATGCATAAATAAGACTTTTTAACAATTATAGTGTTTTGCTGGCATTTCTGAGTTTTGATGCATAAAATGATGCAAAACACCAAAATAACCCATTTTTTTTACATATTTCAGTTCTTTAAGAAACTGAAACATGTAAAGAACGGGTTATTTTGGAGTTTTCCAGCATTTTATGCACCAAAACTCAGAAATGCAGATAAAACACTATATTTTATTAAAACATTTGATGTTTTTAAGGTGTTTTATGAAAAGAAATCTATCTCGATTGAAAATTTTGTATATTCAAGTTATTTTACATTGTTATGTTTCAAAACATTAAAATTGATGAAAACAAGCCAATATAGAAAACCAATGTAAAATAGGAAAAACGTGTTATTCTAGTGATATTCCGCTCTTTTTGCACAAAACACAGAAATGCAGGCAAAATGAATGATTACACACTATTTGTTTAAGGAACCGAAATATGTCAAAAACGGGTTATTTTGGTGTTTTCCAGCATTTTATACACTAAAACTCAGAAATTCAGGTAAAACAGTAAATTTGTTAAAACGTCTGATTTATGTGTTTTCAAGGTGTTAAAAAAAAAAAAAAAATCTCGATTGAAAATTTTGTATATCGAAGTTATTTTCCATTGTTAAGCTCTTATACGGTAAAATTGATGAAAACAAGCCAATATATTGAAGGTAAGGTCAAAATAAGAAAATACGTGTTACTTTATTGGATTTCAGCTTTTTTGCACCAAAACACAGAAATGCCGGGAAAAACGTATGATTATTCTGTATTTGTTTAAAGAACTGAAATATGTAAAAAATGGGTTGTTTTGAAGGTTTGCATAATTTTATGCACCAAAACTCGAATGCAGGAAAACACTATATTTGTTAAAAAGTCTTATTTGTGTGTTTTTAAGGTGTTTTATGAAAAAAAGCTATCTCGATTGAAAATTTTGTATATTCAAGTCGTTTTATATTGTAATGCTTCAAAACGATAAATTTCATGAAACCTAGGTAATATAGAAAAAAAAAAAAAAGTGAAAGTAGGAAAAAGGTGTTATATTAATGAATTTCCGCTTTTTTTAAATATTTTTTACACAAAAGTTTCGTTTTAGTATATTGGCTTCTTTTTATCAATTTTATCCGTTTGAAGCATAACAATGTAAAAATAACTTGAATATAGAAAAATTTGAATCAATTTTTTTTAATAAAAACACCTTAAAAACATATGAATAAGACGTTTTAACAAATATAGTGTTTTGCCTTCATTTCTGAGTTTTGGTGTATGAAATGGTGGAAAACACCAAAGTAATCCATTTTTGACATATTTCAATTCCTGAAACAAATATTGTGTAATCATGCGTTTTGCGTATATTTAGGTGTTTTGATTCAGAAAAGTAGGAAACTACTAAAATAACACTTTTTTCTCAGTTTTACGTTGGTTTCTCTATTTGCCTTGTTTTCATCAATAATATCGTTTTCAACCATAATGTAAAAAGACTTGAATATACAAAATTTTCAGCTGAATTTTTTTTTTCATAAAACACCCTATAAACACCTAAATAAGACGATATAACAAATATAGCGTTTTATTTGTATTTTTGAGTTTAAGTTCATAAAATGCTAGAAAAAAACAAAATAACCCATTTTTTACTTATATCAGTTCTTTAAACAAATAGCGTATAATTATAGGTTTTGCCTGTATTTTTGTGTTTTGGTGCAAAAAAGCTGAAATCCACTACAATAGCACGTTTTTCTTTCTTTTACCTTGGCGTCTCTGTATTGGCTTGTTTTAATAAATTTTATCGTTTTGAAGCATAACAATGTAAAATAACTTGAATATACAAAATTTTCAATCAATTTTTCGATAAAAACACATAAATTTTTTTGTAATAAAACACCTTAAGGGTAGTTTGAAGGTTCTATTGACAGATTAGTGTGATATCTACTCTATCAATAGCACAAAAAGTCTTACAAAAAATTTTTCTCATATCTGAGAGCTTTCAAAATTGTGGCAAAAAACTATATCTGAGGGCTCTTGTAACATAATCTATATTTAAAAAAAAACTCAAATTTCATTCACACTTGTTTTTAAGGGTAGTTTGAAGGATCTATTGACAGATTAGTGTGATATCTATTCTATCAATAGCACAAAAACTCTTACAAAAAAGGTTTCTCATATGTGAGGGCTTTCAAAATTTTGACTACAAAACCTATATTTTTAAAAAACTCAAATTTCAGTCACACGGGTTTTTAAGGGTAGTTTGAAGGTTCTATTGACAGATTAGTATGTTATCTAGTCTATCAATAGCATAAAAACTCTTACAAATTAGTATGTTATCTACTCTATCAATAGCATAAAAACTCTTACAAAAAAGGTTTCTCATATCTGAGGGCTTTCAAAATTGGGGTAACATAACCAAGATTTTTAAATACCTCAAATTTCAGTCTCACTTGTTTCTAAGGGTAGTTTGAAGGTTCTATTGACAGATTAGTATTATATCTACTCCATCAATAGCACAAAAACTCTTACGAAAATGTTTTTTCATATCTGAGGGCTTTCAAAATTGTTGCAACATAATCTATATTTTTAAAAAACTCAAATATCATTCACACTTGTTTTTAAGGGTAGTTTGAAGGTTCTCTTGACAGATTAGTGTGATATCTACTCTATCAATAGCACAAAAACTCTCACAAAAAAGTTTTTCCACATGTGAGGTATTTCAAAATTGTGGTAACATAACCTATGTTTTAATACTTCCGTCACACACACACACACACACACACACACACACACACACACACACACACACACACACACACACACACACACACACACACGATTAGCTCCTTGTATTTAACTTCTCTCATATTTTTTTCTGACTTTTTTTTTTTTCATTATTTCTTGTGAGTCTCCTCCGCGCCACGCCCAGCCAGTCATGTCACTTTCCCCGCCACTGTTACCCTTCACTCCGCCGCGCCTCACTCAACAACAAGCGTGTGTGTGTGTGCTTGCGTGTGTGTGTGTGTGTGTGTGTGTGTGTGTGTGTGTGTGTGTGTGTGTGTGTGTGTGTGTAGAAAGGAAGGGTATGATTTTATTGGGTGACATGACAAGGTGTGTGTGTGTGTGTGTGTGTGTGTGTGTGATGAGATTGGGAAAGAGAAAGGTAGGTTGAGTAGATAGATAGATAGATACTGACGCAGACGGACAGCTGGATAAATTGACACACACACACACACACACACACACACACACACACACACACACACACACACACACACACACACACACGTTCCACTTAGCAAGACTCGTAACTAAGTCGTGTATGAGTGCGGGGTGCCCACTCACACACACCACACACTGCCCGCCTTGCCCCTCCTACCCCCCTCACCTCTCTCTCTCTCTCTCTCTCTCTCTCTCTCTCTCTCTCTCTCTCTCTCTCACGCTTCAATTTTCCTTTTTTCGTGAACATAATTAATTTTTTTTTGTTTTTATTTCGTGACAAGTTAACTGTTTCTTCCTTTTCGATCACTAACATCCTTTTCATAATAATGCATTGGTAACTTTCTTTTTGTAAGTTTATTTCCAGTTAGTTTCTCTTTCATAAACGCGTTAGTTATATTTCCTTACGTTCAATCTGTTACAAATTAGTTCTTTCCCCTTTCTTGCTCTTTCCTTCTTTATTTTCTTCTGTTTATTTCTCTTCTTACTCCTTTTTTGTTGGTTCTCTCTCTCTCTTCCCTTTTTTCTCACACCAAATATATGAACCAACAACAACAACAACAACAACAACAACAACAGCAACAACAACATTCTCTCTCTCTCTCTCTCTCTCTCTCTCTCTCTCTCTCTCTCTCTCTCTCTCTCTCTCTCTCTCTCTCTCTCTCTCTCTCTCTCTCTCTCTCTCTCTCTCTCTCTCTCTCTCTCTCTCTCTCTCTCTCTCTCTCTCTCTCTCTCTCTCTCTCTCTCTCTCTCTCTCTCTCTCTCTCTCTCTCTCTAATTTCCTTCTATATAAAACACGCCACTGATAATGTTCATGCCTTTAATTCCGTGACATTAACCGTTTCACCTTTCCAGGCACCAAACACTCCCACAACACACGTACACCCTTTTTTAGAAACATCATTTAAGTTACCACAGTTCACCAATGCATTACGTGGTTTTATATTCCCTCCATCCTTTAGACTTCATTTTTTTCAACATTGTATTTTTCACGTTTTTATAAGCATACCTGTTTAATTTGGGACTTTTTTGTAATCTTTTCTTCTTTTTTTTTTTTTTTTGCTCTTTGGCTGGCCCTCTTCCCTACCAAGAAAAGATAATTTGCAAAGTTCACCAATGCCTCATGTTTTATTTATTCCTTCTTTTAAACTTCAATATAATTTCCTCATCACATTTCAATTTCCTTTTTTGTAAACGTTCTTGGTTAATTTGTTCAGTTCACCAATGTCTTACTTTTTCTTTTTCTTTCTTTCTATATTTTTTTTCCTCCATCCTTCAGACTTCATACTTCCCACAATGCACTTTCCCTTTTTTTTATAGACTTACCTTGTTATGACTTGACTTCATTTAAGAGGGAGGTTTCAAGACATTTATCTCTGTCTTCTGGCTAACCCTTTCGGATCTAACCCTTTCGGCGACTAAGTGGGCCTTCTTTATGTTTTTCTGGTTGTCACTGGTCAGTCTTACATAAGAAGAAATAAGGAATCCACAGTTCACTAATGTCTTACCTGTTTTTTTCCCTTCCGTCCTTCAGAATTTATCTTTTCCACACATATTTCCCCTCCCCTTTTTTTTTTTTAAACATACCTAATTAATTCCTCCTTTTCACGTATTTTTTTTTCCTCTATCCCTCAAACTTCATCCGTTTTCTACAATTCATTTTCTCGTTTTTATAAGCATGCCAAGTTTAATCCACCCAAGTTCACATAATTTTAAAACACACAGACTAAGAAAAACTTAATTCTGACTCTAAATTGTCCTAAAAGTCCTAAAAACTCCCTTAAAACACCAAAAAAAAAAAAACACTAAAACACTCAAAATAAATCCTTAAAAAAACACGAACATCATCCCTTTCTACAATGCATTTAGTCGTTTTTACAAGACATGCCAAGTTTAATACCCCAAGTTCACATAATTTTTCTCTCTCTATCCTTCAAACATCATCCCTTCCTACAATGCATTTACTCGTTTTTATAAGTATTCCAAGTTTAATCCCACAAGTTCACGTATTTTTCCCCTCTATCCTTCAAACTTCACCCTTTCTACAATTCATTTTCTCGTTTTTATAAGCACACCAAGTTAATTGCCTTGTGATCACCAATGCCTTATGGTAATGAAGGAGTTAGCCTGAGCATACATCACCAGCGAAATGTCTCTTGTTTGCGTGCGTCCGTATAGCGTGTGGCAGTAACGAGAGAGAGAGAGAGAGAGAGAGAGAGAGAGAGAGAGAGAGAGATAATAAATACAAAAAAGGAAAAAAAATGGGAAAAGAAGCCGGAATTAGAGAGAGAGAGAGAGAGAGAGAGAGAGAGAGAGAGAGAGAGAGAGAGAGAGAGAGAGAGAGAGAGAGAGAGAGAGAGAGAGAGAGAGAGAGAAGGAGATAGAGAATGAATAAGAGAGAAAAATTTTCTCTTTATCTTTAAAAGAGAGAGAGAGAGAGAGAGAGAGAGAGAGAGAGAGAGAGAGAGAGAATAAAGAGATGCGAGTAAGCTGATTGAACCAAACCAAAACATTGACACGAGTAAATTCTAACTGCTTTCTCTCTCTCTCTCTCTCTCTCTCTCTCTCTCTCTCTCTCTCTCTCTCTAGAAGGAAGAACGAAGGAAAGGAGAAGTAAATAAGGAAGAGGGAGAGAAAATCAAGGAAAGAGAGGTAAGGGAATAAAAATGTTTGTTTATACCCCTTATTCTTCATCTATTAGTGTGTTAGGGTGTATTGGGGTGTGTTAGGGTATATTTCAGCGTGTTTGGGTGTATTTTAAGTGTGTTAGGGTGTATTATAGTGTGTTAGGGTGTATTATAGTGTGTTAGGGTGTATTTTAGTGTCTTAGGGTGTATTTGGGTGTGTTAGGGTGTATTTGGGTGTGTTAGGGTATATTTTACTGTGTTAGGGTGTATTTTAGTGTGTTAGGGTGTATTATAGTGTGTTAGGGTGTATTATAGTGTGTTAGGGTGTATTTAGGGTGTATTTTAGGTGTGTTAGGGTGTATTTTAGGTGTGTTAGGGTGTATTTGGGTGTGTTAGGGTGTATTATAGTGTGTTAGGGTGTATTTGGGTGTGTTAGGGTGTATTTAGTGTGTTAGGGTGTATTTTAGTGTGTCAGGGTATATTTGGGTGTGTTAGGGTGTATTTTAGTGTGTTAGGGTGTATTTTAGTGTGTTAGGGTGTATTTGGGTGTGTTAGAGTATATTTTAGTGTGTTAGGGTGTGTTAGGGTGTATTATAGTGTGTTAGGGTGTATTTGGGTGTGTTAAGGTATATTTTAGTCTGTTAGGGTGTATTTTAGTGTGTTAGGGTGTATTATAGTGTGTTAGGGTGTATTATAGTGTGTTAGGGTGTATTTTAGTGTGTTAGGGTGTATTTGGGTGTGTTAGGGTGTATTTTAGTGTGTTAGGGTGCATTTTAGTGTGTTAGGGTGTATTTTAGTGTGTTAGGGTGTATTTTAGTGTGTTAGGGTGTATTTAGGGTGTATTTTAGGTGTGTTAGGGTGTATTTTAGGTGTGTTAGGGTGTATTTGGGTGTGTTAGGGTGTATTTTAGTGTGTTAGGGTGTATTTGGGTGTGTTAGGGTGTATTTTAGTGTGTTAGGGTGCATTTTAGTGTGTTAGGGTGTATTATAGTGTGTTAGGGTGTATTTTAGTGTGTTAGGGTGTATTTTAGTGTGTCAGGGTATATTTGGGTGTGTTAGGGTGTATTTTAGTGTGTTAGGGTGCATTTTAGTGTGTTAGGGTGTATTTCAGTGTGTTAGGGTGAATTTTAGAGTGTATATTAATGTTTTAGGGTGTATTTTTGTATATTAGGCTGTATTTGGGTTTGCTAGGTTGTGTTTAGTGTGTTAAGGTATATTTGGGTGTGTTAGGGTGTGTTACATGGTGTTATAGTGTATTGCAGGTTGTTCACTGTGTTCTAGGGTGTATGGCAGTGTGTTGGCATGTGTTTGTGTGTATACTAGTGTGTTTAGGGTGTATTTTAATGTGTTAGGGTGTATGGCATGGTGTCAGTGTGTATGACAGAGTGTTTGGTGTGTTCTAGGGTGTCAGTGTGTTGGTGTGTGATTAGGGTGTTTACCAGTGTGTTAGGGTGTATTTTAGTGTGTTAGGGTGTATTCTAGTGTGTTAGGGTGTGTGTTTTTTGTGTATAGCAGTGTTATGGTTTCTCTTTTCTTTTTTTCCTTTTTCCTTGCTTTTCTCCTCTTCTCTCTATTTCCTTCCATCTCCTTTTCTCCACTTGTTCACCTCCTTTTCGTTATTCCTTCCTTTCCTCTCCTTTTTTCCTTCCTTTCTTCCTTCCTTCCTTTCTCTCTTTCCTCCTTTATCCCAGCTTGTGTAAGAAAAGAAGAAAGACAAAGAGGAAGAGAAGAGAAACAAAGGTAGGAGAGAAGAACAAGAATAAGAAGAAAAAAGTGAAAGGTAAGAGAGAGGAAGAGATAAGTATAAATTAGAAACAACTCACAAAAAAAAAGAAAACAGGAAATACTTGCAAGATGAAAAGAAGAGAGATGCAAAGAAAACGTGCTTGGGTTAGTAAGAAGAGGGGGGAGGGGGACTCTTGCAAAGTAGTTTTCCCTTGGAGAGGAAAGGAAACAGGTTTGGGAAAGATGGTGAAGTGAGTGGAATGGGGAAAGTGAAGGAGGGATTAGGTGATGGAAAGTAAATAAATGAGAAGAGAAAAGTAAATAGATAAGTGAATAAGTAAATAAATAGATAAATAGATAAGTAAATAAGTACATGGGAAGTAGATAAATGAGTTAATAAATAAATAAATAAGTGAATAAGTTAGATAAGTGTTGATAACGTAGAAATCATGTCAATCTGTCACTAGAACCACCAAACTACCCTTAACAACCCGTGTCACTCAAACTAGAGCCTTTTGAAAATAGAGGTGATGCGGCCATTATTTCAAAAGGCCACAAAGATAACAAGCTTGCTTATTAAGAGTGTTTTCGCTGTTGATAACGTAGAAATCATATTAATCTGTCACTACAATCATCAAAGTATCCTTAGAAACCCGTGTCACTCAAATAGAGGTGATGCGGCCACTATTTTCAAAGGCACTAGAAACGACAAGCATGGTTATTAAGAGTTATTTTGCTGTTGATAATGTAGAAATCATGTCAATATGTCACTAGAACCATCAAATTAAACTTAGAACCCCGTGTGACTGAAAATAGATCCTTTTAAAAATAGAGGTGATGTGGCCATTATTTCAAAAGGCCACAAAGATAACAAGCTTGTTTATTAAGAGTGTTCTCGCTGTTGAGAACGTAGAAATCCTATTAATCTGTCACTAGAACTATCAAATTAGCCTTAGAAACCCATGTAACTGAAATTAGAGTTTTTTAGAAATAGAGATGATGTGGCCATTATTTCAAAAGGCCACAGAGATAACGAGCATGGTTATTAAGATTGTTTTTGCCGTTGATAACGTAGAAATCATGTTAATCTGTCTCTTGAACCATCAAACTACCCTTAGATACCCGTGTGACTGAAACTAGAGCCTTTTAAAAATAGAGGTTAGTGGCCACTATTTTCAAAGGCTCCAGAAACTACAAGCATGGTTATTAAGAGTGTTTTCGCTGTTGATAACAGAGAAATGATGTTAATCTGTCTCTTGAACCTTCAAACAACCCTTAGAAACCCGTGTGACTGAAATTAGAGAAATCATGGTTATTAAGAATGTTTTTGCTATTGATAATGTAGAAATCATGTTAATCTGTCTCTTGAACCATCAAACAACCCTTAGAAACCCTTGTGACTGAAACTAGAGCCTTTTAAATATAGAGATGATGTGGCCACTATTTTCAAAGGCTCCAGAAAGGACAAGCATGGTTATTAAGAGTGTTTTCGCTGTTGATAACGGAGAAATCATGTTAATCTGTCTCTTGAACCTTCAAACTACCCTTAGAAACCCGTGTGACTGAAATTAGAGCCTTTTAAATATAGAGATGATGTAGATATTATTTTCAAAGACCACAGAGATGACAAGCTTGGTTATTAAGAGTATTTTCACTGTTGATAATGTAGAAATCATATTAATCTGTCACTAGAACCATCAAACTACCCTTAACAACCCGTGTGACTCAAACTAGAGCCTTTTAAAAACAGTGGTTATGTGGCCACTATTTTCAAAGTGTCCAGAAACGACAAGCATGTTTATTAAGAGTATTTTCGCTGTTGATAACGGAGAAATCACATTACTCCCTCTCTTGAACCTTCAAACTACTCTTAGTAACCCGTGTAACTGAAACTAGAGCCTTTTAAATATAGAGGTTATGTGGCCACTGTTTTCAAAGGCCACAGAAATAACGAGCTTGGTTATTAAGAGTGTTTTTGATGTTGATAACGTAGAAATCATGTTAATCTGTCTTTTGAACCTTTTTTTCACTGTTGATAATGTAGAAATCATATTAATCTGTCACTAGAACCATCAAACTACCCTTAACAACCCGTGTGACTCAAACTAGAGCCTTTTAAAAATAGTGGTTATGTGGCCACTATTATTAAAGGCTCCAGAAACGAGAAGCATGGTTATTAAGAGTATTTTCGCTGTTGATAACGGAGAAATCACGTTACTCCATCTCTTGAACCATCAAACTACTCTTAGTAACCCGTGTAACTGAAACTAGAGCCTTTTAAATATAGAGGTTATGTGGCCACTATTTTCAAAGGCCACAGAGATAACGAGCTTGGTTATTAAGAGTGTTTTTGCTGTTGATAACGTATAAATCATGTTAATCTGTCTTTTGAACTTTCAAACTACCATTAGAAACTCGTTTGACTGAAATTAGAGCCTTTTGAAAATAGAGGTGATGTGGCCATTATTTCAAAAGGCCATAAAGATAACTAGCTTGGTTAATAAGAGTGTTTTTGCTGTTGATAATGTAGAAATCATGTTAATCTGTCAGTAGAACCATTAAACTACCCTTAACAACCCGTATGACTCAAACTAGAGCCTTTTGAAAATAGAGGTGATGCTGCCATTATTTCAATTATTTCAAAAGGCCACAGAGATAACGAGCATGGTTATTAAGAGTGTTTTTGCTATTGATAATGTAGAAATCATGTTAATAGTGTCAGATGCGCACATCATAAGTGAAATATGAAAAATATAAGAAACAAGAAATAAAGATATATGGAAGTATGCTAGTTCGCCAGTATGCGGTGTGTAGCCGTATCCAGCCATAAAAGAGATTAGGAAGGGCAGGAGGGTCAAAAGGAAACATTTAATGACCCAGGCCGTTTGACCCAGGGCAGCCCGGGCAGATATATATCGCCCAGGTCATGTAAACATCCGGTGGTAGTGTTGTCGTCTTGGATGTTGTTCATACCACACGTGGAGTTCATTTGAGCTTGTACTTGATTGGTGAATGGTACATTCTGAGGGGCGTGTTGTGTGGGTCAAGACACGCCCCCATAAGTTCCTGAAGGGAAATTGTAGAGGTTTGGGGCAGAGAGAGAGAGAGAGAGAGAGAGAGAGGAAGCAGAGAGGACAACCGCGGCTCTAAGCGGGCCACCCTCGGCTGCATAGCTGAGGGCGGCGTTTTGTACTTCATATATAACCAGTAAGTGGAGCTTATAAGTTGCAATGCAGTCTTTTGAGGTAAATTAGAATGGAGGAAGAAACATGATAGGAGGTTTAGGTATTATGTGGTATTAGTTTATTATGGTTTATGTGGTTGTACTTTGGTTCATAATGACGTCGTTATATACTTGCGTTTTCATCTATGAGTAAGGGAATTTGTATACGGCTACCTACGTATGTGCATGTGTGTTGCTCTGACGAATAAGTTACATAACATATTTACTAGTGTGTAATTGTGTACGAAGTTAACGTGGTTCCATGTATGGGTACCAAGAGAAAGAGATTACTTGAGGGAAGTCATTTGTGTGGAGATATCAATATTTGTCATTATATTTCGGTGGTGTTACGTCGTCATTTTGTTGAACGGAGTCTGTTAATTATATGTGTATGGTAATATATTTGGTGGTACGTCATGTGGTTGCTTGCATTCATGTACCAAGTAAAGGTCATCCTTATATACGGGTAGCTGGAAAAAGGGGTAATATTGTACGTACTACGTATGAGATTTACGGAGAAATAAAACACCGTGTTCAGATGTTGTAATACGTTATGAAGATATAGTGGATGATGTTTGAAGTGAAATCCGTTTTGATGCGAGAATATTTACGAGATTAATGCAATTCTTAAGGATGTTTGTAAGAGAAATTGTAATAATTGCAGTGGAGAAGGCAACAGAAAGAGTTGTGATTGTTACTTGTCGGCGCCGTATCGAACACCTTATGTATAGATATTAGTTTTGTTAATTAAAGATAGAAAAAACCTTTGACTATTTATAGCCAGTAGCTAGACAATTTGTACCACGTCGTGCAACAGCTCGGATCACGACAAAAAAAAAATGTATATATATATATATATATATATATATATATATATATATATATATATATATATATATATATATATATATATTGCCAAATGTTGCAAATTGTAATCTTGGAATTGGCGCAAGGGACAGTCATAGTGATGGAAGATTAAAGTAAATTGATTGAAAGTGCACTAAGTAGCTGTTGTCAACATCAGAAGTGGCATGGTTATTATAATATGAATGCATATCATTATCACTATTTTGTCTGAAGCTGAGTCGCCCGTGACGATCATAAGTTTTGTGTAAAATCCGTAGAATTTATTTAGTGATTAATTTCGATATTCATTACAGATCATGTTGCGTGTAAGAGGTTATTCTTTCAAGTGGATGCTTTAAGGTTACATTTTGATTAGACGATATCTGAGTAATATGTTGTACGGTTACCTGTCGCTTGTTTCACCTAAGCCTTTACAAATCAAGGGGTAAACGAGGAGTCTTATTAGCGGGAGAGAAATGCGGCAAAATATGAGATATAAAGAGTTTTTAATAAATTATTTAAGGTTCGTTTACATTATAATATGTGTATCATAAAGTAGTCAATGGAGTAACGATAACTGAGTGTCAAGGGCATAAATATTACGGATATGCGGCAAAATTCACAAAGGTAGACGAATTTGTTGTCGTTATGTGAAGGGAAACTTATCATATATAAGAGACGTGACATATAAGGATAATTTTTTTTTTCACACGAGTGTCGACTGTCAGAGGAAAATAGCAAGGGGTGTAAGCATATATTGTGGTTTATAGCAGGAAAATATGAAGTACTGAGTAAGACTATTTTAATTGCCCCATAGCGATAGAAACGAATAAAAAATGTGTAAATTGTATCATGTTTGGGAGTTCGTCGGATTATAGATGAAAGAATATTGAAGGTTCTGATGAAAGATATGAAACAAAAAGTGAGTGTCAAGTAAAAGAAGGGATATTGTGTGTAGTTGATGCGAAGAAATTTTTCTGTGAGAATAGTATATGAGGAAGAAGATATAGTATGAGGGAATAATAGAGACACAGTAGAAATATGATTGAGATATACATCACTGCGGTTAAGGTTTGAGGCAAATATCAATATCAGAAGTATAGAAAATAAAGAAGAAATATGACTGATATATGAGGTAAGTATTAAAATGGGATATCTATGTAAAAAGTTAATAGAGGAAATAACTGGAGAGTGTTAATATTGAAGAGAATCAAGAGCAGGGAAAGACATTTTGTTGTTACATATTGATCATACGTGTATTGTGAGTCTCTTGGGTTAATGAAAGGTAGATGAAAATATTTAAGGAGAAAAGGAAACGGTGAGTTGCGAGGCAATTTTATGAAAGGATGGCAGGATATAAAGATGCATTAATGTATAAAATATTATGTTGAGTTGAGGATGCTACCACGTGCTGGGTTGTAGTTGAGTTGAGTAGGTAACATTGTTGTAACAGTGCTAGTTCATGCAATTGAAGGTTGCTGGCTAGATCCTAGTTCACCTTACAGTTTCTTTTCTCACCACCTTAAGGTTACTTGTCTCCCCTCATGTCTTTTCTCTCTCAGTGGGTTAATTGAATATAAAGTAGTGGAGTTTTTAAGTGATAAGGTGAGAAAAGAAGCAAAATATATATTAAATGTTCAAGTACATGTGCAAAGCAAGGCCAACCTTCAATTGTTCACTTAAGAAGACGATTGTTGTTGTAAGGTCATGTTGGATAACATCATATTAGTGCCAGAAGTTATAGGTGCAAGAAATTATATGTGAGTTGTAGTATATGTAGCTACTTGGTTAAGGCGTTAGTCAGTTCATAAAGGTAGAGACGATATGAATAACATCAGTAAAAACAAGAATAAGAAGTAAATTAATGTCAATATGATACTATTGTGGCTGTTATAGAAACGATATGAATAACATCAGTAAATGCAAGTATAAGAAATAATTTACAGTGTTCTTATGTGGTTATAAGTATTGAGAACAACTAGGTTGAAATATAAAAGGAGTATTTTCGAGATGTTATACACATTAGCCAATATGCAAATATAAGTAGCTACGCACGGGCAGTAAGTTGGCGAATGTTATTGACATTGATATGACAATATAATTGAGTCAGTAATATCGTTGAATGTGAGGTTTGATATTCGGCAACATGAGGTATATTTATGACATGAAGAATATAATATGTTTGCAATATTGTGTGAGAGGAATGTTTAGGAAGGAAAATATTGGGAGGAATTAGATACATATCTATACTGCGTGAGGGAATAGGTGTGAGGAGAATATATATCTAGGAAGAAAGGGATGAAGATGGATATTTGGATTAGAAAATATATATTGATATTTGTTAAGAGGTAATTAATAATGAGTTGAGGAACATACATATCAGGAAAACAATGTGAGGATTGAGTCAAGGAAAATATAAATCTAGGAAGAAAACGAAGTGGGGATAGATATATAGGTTAGAAAAAAAAAAACTTAATATTTGTTATAAGGTAATTCATATTGAGTGAGGAAAATATATATCAAGGTAAATAATATGAGGACTGAGTCAGAATTCATATGTCAGGAAGGAAAACATATAATATTGCATTGATAATTGTTAACAAGACCATCATAGATCAGCTTGACATATGAAAAGGAATTAAAATTCATGAGGTTAAGATCTTATATAGATAGACGTAAAATCGATATTGCAGAGCCATAAGGATGTCATTCCCGGAACTACACTAATAATGTTAACATCAGAGTAAATATGATAGTAAATATGATATATATGTGTAGTAAGGAAACAAGTGTAAGTATGAAGGTTGATATAGAGTGAGGTAAAACGGAGTAAGCACATGATATTAAGACATTAAAGTTGCGAATTATAATGTGAAGAAAGACGCGTCAAACATATCATTCCTTGTGTGTACATTGACTCTTGTACCTAGCAACACTTGAACACTTCGTGCCAACCTAGGGGCATAAGGCGTGTACAAGTGGTTGTGATCAACTAGGTGACAAGTTGTTTCTCTCTGGCCAGAAGTAAATATTAATATACATTATGTGAATGCCGGTCTGGGGATTGCCGATTCAGAAGAGTGGGGGACGCCCTGAAAGCTTCGTTTCGACAGTACCCGGCATGGTAGTGTTGAGTGATACACAAGGATATTAGTGGGCCCACTAGTGAATATGTTGAGTAAAGATATCTATCCATGGATTGATTTTAACATGTGCATACTCGAGTCAAAATTAATACATCAAGAGTAGTCTGACTTATGAATATAGATGAGAGGATGTGAGGTAAATATGAGATATGAAGGCAAATAGTAAATACCAAAGTAAATATATGAATATATGGTCATGGGATGTGGATTCTGGAAAGGTTACGATGAGGTAAATATGAGATAGTGAGACGAGGATATTCATTATATTAGAAAAGTTGCAGTGAGGATATTGAGTATATTAGAAAAAGTTGCGGTGAGGATATTGATTATATTAGAAGAGTTTGTGGTGAAGATCTTGATTATATTAGAAAAGTTTGCTGAGGATATTGAGTATATTAGAAGAGTTTGCGGTGAAGATATTGAGTATATTAGAAAAGTTTGCGGTGAGGATATTGAGTATATTAGAAGAGTTTGCGGTGAAGATATTGAGTATATTAGAAAAGTTTGTGGTGAAGATCTTGATTATATTAGAAAAGTTTGCGGTGAGGATATTGAGTATATTAGAAGAGTTTGCGGTGAAGATATTGAGTATATTAGAAAAGGTTGCGGTGAGGATATAGGAAAAGGTGCATATGCATATATACGTCTGTGTAGGTCATGACTGTATTGGGCAAATATTATTATTGAGATAGCAACTTGATAAAATAAGATGAAGATATAGTGAACATATGCAAAGATAAAGTGGTTATACATGTTCCGAAGGCAGAAAACTGGCGACAGTGATATTGATATTAGATTAATATGCAGGCATTTGAAGGTTTCTTGTTGATGAGGACGAAGATATATGACTAACATGGAAGTTAAGGTGTCTCTATATAATTTGGAGGGATATATGGCGATCTGGAAGATTTTATAGAGATTAGGATAAATGTATAGTAATGAGTGTTAATGAGTGCCTTTATCTGTGATTTTGACGATATATGTGAAATAAGGGGTATATTTATGGGATTGAAAATAGATACAATGTGAGATGTCGTACTTAACACATAACACAGGACATTTGGTTACAAGTCTGAGTTGAGCTATCGTGATATCGTAGGAAATCATCAGTGGTTTCAGTAGCATTCACTTGATTATATAAAATTTTAAGGAAAGATTTAAAGTTAATGCAAGGATTGTAAAGGTAATCAGTTAACGACGATAATGAGGAAAGAAGAGTTATTGATGAGGTATCAAGCGAAAAATATATAGAAGGACATTACTCCCCATCTTATCGTTAGCTATATGGTAAGGCTTGAAGGTGAAACAAGACGAAAATATATTAAAGAAATACGATATGGATGTTGACTATCAAGAGATTAAGATGGACATTATATAATATGATGTAGTTAGGAAAACACTGATATGAAAGGAGCACAAGTTGAAACTAAATAATGAAGTAAATATTAATGTTTAACCTGTGGAATACATGGTGTGGTTCTTGTCTGTGTGCTGGTGATGATACAGAACGGTAATGGTTGAGTGTTTTAACAGCAAGCTAATATTTTTTTTTTTGTATTTTGATATTCGAGTATAGTGCGTATATTACATATAAAGATAGATATCGTGACTTCAGGTGAGAAATAACAGCGTATTCCTTACACGGCAACTCAGAATCAGATTTCTTTCTTGGTGTGGTAACATTTTCACAAGTGATGGATTTTCCAGTGTTTCAAGTGCTTATATCAACATATTACGTGGATCTGAGAGCAGCTACTTCTTATTGCAAGATTAATGCAATCTATATATCAGTACTTCTGAATCCATTGCGTCAGTTCATTTTCGACATCGTGATATTGTGCATGCTTACGGGATGTAATAATTTTTCTTGTGTTTTCTGTTATTTTGTATGAGACGTCACCCTTATCTGAGATAATGAGATAGTAATTCCTCCATATTTATGTATACACTTAGAAGTTTCACCATGTAATATGCTTTTAATAGTGATGTATTATGACTGCATTGCATACTTGAGTTCAACTTACTTCTTGAGAAATTCTGACGACACCTGAACGATGTCTACAGATGCTCTCCCTTGATTGTTTCTGTATCTTGTAAGATGTTGATATATATCCTCTGAATAATATTGATATAATTTGAGATAATGAGCTGATTTCTTTTACAATCTATGATATGATATATGTACACTCCTCCTTGTTATGGACATATATATGCATAATACTATAAATAAATGTTGTCATATTTTCTCTGAATAACATAGGTATGATTTGAGATTGTGAGTTGATTTTATATGATTAATGCTGTATTTATACTACCTAATGATATATTTTCCTCCTAGTTATAGACATATATTCATATCAAAGTAACGAGTATCGACTGCATTGCCATATCTTTTCCATTACCTTGCTTAGTGTGATGACATATCTTTTCCACTACTGGTCAATATCATGATCTCTCCCTGACCATATATATATAGTAAATTATTCTCTCTCTGCAAAGCCCTTTTTGTGAATATTGAGGTGCAGACGCATTTTTCTAATATATGCCTTCTTAGCAGAAAGTATTGGACCCATTGCCCTACATTCCTACGTATATAACATAGCTGGCTGGAGACTTGGATGCTGGCTAGAGGACAGGGGTCTGGCGGGTGCTAACATGCTTCATGGGTGGGGGAAAGTACCGCTATCAGGTGCGCGGTCGCCCAAGCCCTCATCCTTCCTACGGGAGGCATGCACACCCTGCCCACCCACCCACCCTTCACTACATTGAATGCGCGGGACGCGCATTCTGAGGGGGGATGTTTGTCAGATGCGCACATCATAAGTGAAATATGAAAAATATAAGAAACAAGAAATAAAGATATATGGAAGTATGCTAGTTCGCCAGTATGCGGTGTGTAGCCGTATCCAGCCATAAAAGAGATTAGGAAGGGCAGGAGGGTCAAAAGGAAACATTTAATGACCCAGGCCGTTTGACCCAGGGCAGCCCGGGCAGATATATATATCCCAGTCATGTAAACATCCGGTGGTAGTGTTGTCGTCTTGGATGTTGTTCATACCACACGTGGAGTTCATTTGAGCTTGTACTTGATTGGTGAATGGTACATTCTGAGGGGCGTGTTGTGTGGGTCAAGACACGCCCCCATAAGTTCCTGAAGGGAAATTGTAGAGGTTTGGGGCAGAGAGAGAGAGAGAGAGGAAGC
The DNA here is from genome assembly GCF_017591435.1 of Portunus trituberculatus. Classification (NCBI taxonomy): domain Eukaryota; kingdom Metazoa; phylum Arthropoda; class Malacostraca; order Decapoda; family Portunidae; genus Portunus; species Portunus trituberculatus. The sequence goes on along the minus strand of NC_059255.1, from coordinate 3,712,965 downwards.
AGAGAGGACAACCGCGGCTCTAAGCGGGCCACCCTCGGCTGCATAGCTGAGGGCGGCGTTTTGTACTTCATATATAACCAGTAAGTGGAGCTTATAAGTTGCAATGCAGTCTTTTGAGGTAAATTAGAATGGAGGAAGAAACATGATAGGAGGTTTAGGTATTATGTGGTATTAGTTTATTATGGTTTGTGTTTGTACTTTGGTTCATAATGACGTCGTTATATACTTGCGTTTTCATCTATGAGTAAGGGAATTTGTATACGGCTACCTACGTATGTGCATGTGTGTTGCTCTGACGAATAAGTTACATAACATATTTACTAGTGTGTAATTGTGTACGAAGTTAACGTGATTCCATGTATGGGTACCAAGAGAAAGAGATTACTTGAGGGAAGTCACTTGTGTGGAGATATCAATATTTGTCATTATATTTCGGTGGTGTTACGTTGTCATTTTGTTGAAAGGAGTCTGGTAATTATATGTGTATGGTAATATATTTGGTGGTACGTTATGTGGTTGCTTGCATTCATGTACCAAGTAAAGGTCATCCTTATATACGGGTAGCTGGGAAAAAGGGGTAATATTATACGTACTACGTATGAGATTTACGGAGAAATAAAGCACCGTGTTCAGATGTTGTAATACGTTATGAAGATATAGTGGATGATGTTGAAGTGAAATCCGTTTTGATGCGAGAATATTTACGAGATTAATGCAATTCTTAAGGATGTTTGTAAGAGAAATTGTAATAATTGCAGTGGAGAAGGCAACAGAAAGAGTTGTGATTGTTACTTGTCGGCGCCGTATCGAACACCTTATGTATAGATATTAGTTTTGTTAATTAAAGATAGAAAAAAACCTTTGACTATTTATAGCCAGTAGCTAGACAATTTGTGCAACGTCGTGCAACAGCTCGGATCACGACATGAGTATTCTCACTGTTGATAATGTAGAAATCATATTAATCTGTCACTAAAACCATCAAACTACCCTTAACAACCCGTGTGACTCAAACTAGAGCCTTTTAAAAATAGTGGTTATGTGGCCACTATTTTCAAAGGCTCCAAAAACGACAAGCATGGTTATTAAGAGTGTTTTCGCTGTTGATAACGGAAAAATCACGTTACTCTCTCTCTTGACTCTTCAAACTACCTTTAGAAACCCGTATAACTGAAACTAGAGCCTTTTAAATATAGAGGTTATGTGGCCACTATTTTCAAAGGCCACAGAGATAACGAGCTTGGTTATTAAGAGTGTTTTTGCTGTTGATAACGTAGAAATCATGTTAATCTGTCTTTTGAACCTTCAAACTACCATTAGAAACTCGTTTGACTGAAATTAGAGCCTTTTCAAAATAGAAGTAATGTGGCCATTATTTCAAAAGGCCACAAAGATAACTAGCTTGGTTAATAAGAGTGTTTTTTTGTTGATAACGTAGAAATCATGTTAATCTGTCACTAGAACCATTAAACTACCCTTAACAACCCGTATGACTCAAACTAGAGCCTTTTGAAAATAGAGGTGATGCGGCCATTATTTCAATTATTTCAAAAGGCCACAGAGATAACGAGCATGGTTATTAAGAGTGTTTTGCTATTGATAATGTAGAAATCATGTTAATCTGTCTCTTGAACCATCAAACTACCCTTAGAAACCCGTGTGACTGAAACTAGAGCCTTTTAAATATAGAGATGATGTGGCCACTATTTTCAAAGGCTCCAGAAACGACAAGCATGGTTATTAAGAGTGTTTTCGCTTTTGATAACGGAGAAATCATGTTAATCTGTCTCTTGAACCTTCAAACTACCCTTAGAAACCCGTGTGACTGAAATTAGAGCCTTTTAAATATAGAGATGATGTAGATATTATTTTCAAAGGCCACAGACATGACAAGCTTGGTTATTAAGAGTATTCTCACTGTTGATAATGTAGAAATCATATTAATCTGTCACTAGAACCATCAAACTACCCTTAACAACCCGTGTGACTCAAACTAGAGCCTTTTAAATATAGAGGTTATGTAGCCACTATTTTCAAAGGCCACAGAGATAACGAGCTTTGTTATTAAGAGTGTTTTTGCTGTTGAAAACGTAGAAATCATGTTAATCTGTCTTGAACCTTCAAACTACCCTTAGAAACCCGTGTGACTGAAACTAGAGCCTTTTAAATATAGAGGTGATGTGGCCATTATTTCAAAGGCCACAGAGATAACAGCTTGGTTATTAAGAGTGTTTTTGCTGTTGATAACGTAGAAATCATGTTAATCTGTCTTTGAACCATTCAAACTACCCTTAGAAACCCGTGTGACTGAAACTAGAGCCTTTTAAAATAGAGGTGATGTGGCCATTATTTCAATTATTTCAAAGGCACACAGATAACGAGCATGGTTATTAAGAGTGTTTTGCTGTTGATAATGTAGAAATCATGTTAATCTGTCTCTTGAACCATCAAACTACCCTTAGAAACCCGTGTGACTGAAACTAGAGCCTTTTAAATATAGAGATGATGTGGCCACTATTTTCAAAGGCTCCAGAAACGACAAGCATGGTTATTAAGAGTGTTTTCGCTGTTGATAACGGAGAAATCATGTTAATCTGTCTCTTGAACCATCAAACTACCCTTAGAAACCCGTGTGACTGAAACTAGAGCCTTTTAAATATAGAGATGATGTGGCCACTATTTTCAAAGGCTCCAGAAACGACAAGCATGGTTATTAAGAGTGTTTTCGCTGTTGATAACGGAGAAATCATGTTAATCTGTCTCTTGAACCTTCAAACTACCCTTAGAAACCCGTGTGACTGAAATTAGAGCCTTTTAAATATAGTGATGATGATATTATTTTCAAAGGCCACAGAGATGACAAGCTTGGTTATTAAGAGTATTTTCACTGTTGATAATGTAGAAATCATATTAATCTGTCACTAGAACCATCAAACTACCCTTAACAACCCGTGTGACTGAAACTAGAGCCTTTTAAAAATAGTGGTTATGTGGCCACTATTTTCAAAGGCTCAAAAACGACAAGCATGGTTATTAAGAGTGTTTTCGCTGTTGATAACGGAGAAATCATGTTACTCTCTCTCTTGAACCTTCAAACTATCCTTAGAAACCCGTGTAACTGAAACTAGAGCCTTTTAAATATAGAGGTTATGTGGCCACTATTTTCAAAGGCCACAGAGATAACGAGCTTGGTTATTAAGAGTGTTTTGCTGTTGATAACGTAGAAATCATGTTAATCTGTCTTTTGAACCTTCAAACTACCATTAGAAACTCGTTTGACTGAAATTAGAGCCTTTTCAAAATAGAGGTGATGTGGCCATTATTTCAAAAGGCCACAAAGATAACTAGCTTGGTTATTAAGAGTGTTTTGCTGTTGATAACGTAGAAATCATGTTAATCTGTCACTAGAACCATTAAACTACCCTTAACAACCCGTGTGACTGAAACTAGAGCCTTTTAAAATAGAGGTGATGTGGCCATTATTTCAATTATTTCAAAAGGCCACAGAGATAACGAGCATGGTTATTAAGAGTGTTTTGCTGTTGATAATGTAGAAATCATGTTAATCTGTCTCTTGAACCATCAAACTACCCTTAGAAACCCGTGTGACTGAAACTAGAGCCTTTTAAATATAGAGATGATGTGGCCACTATTTTCAAAGGCTCCAGAAACGACAAGCATGGTTATTAAGAGTGTTTTCGCTGTTGATAACGGAGAAATCATGTTAATCTGTCTCTTGAACCATCAAACTACCCTTAGAAACCCGTGTGACTGAAACTAGAGCCTTTTAAATATAGAGATGATGTGGCCACTATTTTCAAAGGCTCCAGAAACGACAAGCATGGTTATTAAGAGTGTTTTCGCTGTTGATAACGGAGAAATCATGTTAATCTGTCTCTTGAACCTTCAAACTACCCTTAGAAACCCGTGTGACTGAAACTAGAGCCTTTTAAATATAGTGATGATGATATTATTTTCAAAGGCCACAGAGATGACAAGCTTGGTTATTAAGAGTGTTTTCACTGTTGATAATGTAGAAATCATATTAATCTGTCACTAGAACCATTAAACTACCCTTAACAACCCGTGTGACTGAAACTAGAGCCTTTTAAAAATAGTGGTTATGTGGCCACTATTTTCAAAGGCCAAAAACGACAAGCATGGTTATTAAGAGTGTTTTCGCTGTTGATAACGGAGAAATCATGTTAATCTCTCTTGAACCTTCAAACTACCCTTAGAAACCCGTGTAACTGAAACTAGAGCCTTTTAAATATAGAGGTTATGTGGCCACTATTTTCAAAGGCCACAGAGATAACGAGCTTGGTTATTAAGAGTGTTTTGCTGTTGATAACGTAGAAATCATGTTAATCTGTCTTTTGAACCTTCAAACTACCATTAGAAACCCGTTTGACTGAAACTAGAGCCTTTTAAAATAGAGGTGATGTGGCCATTATTTCAAAGGCCACAAAGATAACAAGCTTGGTTATTAAGAGTGTTTTGCTGTTGATAACGTAGAAATCATGTTAATCTGTCACTTGAACCATTAAACTACCCTTAACAACCCGTGTGACTGAAACTAGAGCCTTTTAAAATAGAGGTGATGTGGCCATTATTTCAATTATTTCAAAGGCCACAGAGATAACGAGCATGGTTATTAAGAGTGTTTTGCTGTTGATAATGTAGAAATCATGTTAATCTGTCTCTTGAACCATCAAACTACCCTTAGAAACCCGTGTGACTGAAACTAGAGCCTTTTAAATATAGAGATGATGTGGCCACTATTTTCAAAGGCTCCAGAAACGACAAGCATGGTTATTAAGAGTGTTTTCGCTGTTGATAACGGAGAAATCATGTTAATCTGTCTCTTGAACCTTCAAACTACCCTTAGAAACCCGTGTGACTGAAACTAGAGCCTTTTAAATATAGAGATGATGTAGATATTATTTTCAAAGGCCACAGAGATGACAAGCTTGGTTATTAAGAGTGTTTTCACTGTTGATAATGTAGAAATCATGTTAATCTGTCACTAGAACCATCAAACTACCCTTAACAACCCGTGTGACTGAAACTAGAGCCTTTTAAAATAGTGGTTATGTGGCCACTATTTTCAAAGGCTCCAAAAACGACAAGCATGGTTATTAAGAGTGTTTTCGCTGTTGATAACGGAGAAATCATGTTAATCTCTCTTGAACCTTCAAACTACCCTTAGAAACCCGTGTAACTGAAACTAGAGCCTTTTAAATATAGAGGTTATGTGGCCACTATTTTCAAAGGCCACAGAGATAACGAGCTTGGTTATTAAGAGTGTTTTGCTGTTGATAACGTAGAAATCATGTTAATCTGTCTTTGAACCTTCAAACTACCATTAGAAACCCGTTTGACTGAAATTAGAGCCTTTTAAAATAGAGGTGATGTGGCCATTATTTCAAAGGCCACAAAGATAACTAGCTTGGTTATTAAGAGTGTTTTGCTGTTGATAACGTAGAAATCATGTTAATCTGTCACTAGAACCATTAAACTACCCTTAACAACCCGTGTGACTGAAACTAGAGCCTTTTAAAATAGAGGTGATGTGGCCATTATTTCAATTATTTCAAAGGCCACAGAGATAACGAGCATGGTTATTAAGAGTGTTTTGCTGTTGATAATGTAGAAATCATGTTAATCTGTCTCTTGAACCATCAAACTACCCTTAGAAACCCGTGTGACTGAAACTAGAGCCTTTTAAATATAGAGATGATGTGGCCACTATTTTCAAAGGCCCAGAAACGACAAGCATGGTTATTAAGAGTGTTTTCGCTGTTGATAACGGAGAAATCATGTTAATCTGTCTCTTGAACCTTCAAACTACCCTTAGAAACCCGTGTGACTGAAATTAGAGCCTTTTAAATATAGAGATGATGTAGATATTATTTTCAAAGACCACAGAGATGACAAGCTTGGTTATTAAGAGTATTCTCACTGTTGATAATGTAGAAATCATATTAATCTGTCACTAGAACCATTAAACTACCCTTAACAACCCGTATGACTCAAACTAGAGCCTTTTGAAAATAGAGGTGATGCGGCCATTATTTCAATTATTTAAAAAGGCCACAGAGATAATGAACATGGTTATTAAGAGTGTTTTTGCTATTGATGATGTAGAAATCATGTTAATCTGTCTCTTGAACCATCAAACTACTCTTAGAATCCCGTGTGACTGAAACTAGAGCCTTTTGAATATAGAGATGATGTGGCCACTATTTTCAAAGGCTCCAGAAACGACAAGCATGGTTATTAAGAGTGTTTTCGCTGTTGATAATGGAGAAATCATGTTAATCTGTCTCTTGAATCTTCAAACTACCACTTAGAAACCCGTGTGACTGAAATTAGAGTCTTTTAAATATAGTGATGATAAAGATATTATTTTCAAAGACCACAGAGATGACAAGCTTTTATGAAAAAAATCTATCTTGATTGAAAATTTTGTGCATTCAAGTTATTTTTAAATTAATGAATACAAGCCAATATAGAGAAAACAAATTAAAAGTAGGAAAAACTTTTTATTTTAATGGTTTTCAGTTCTTTTTGTGCCAAAACACTGAAATGCATGCAAAACGTATGATTACACAGTATTTGTGTAATGAACTAAAATATGTAAAAAATGGGTTATTTTTATTTTTTCCAGCATTTTATGCACCGAAACTCAGAAATGCAGCCAAAACACTGTATTTTTTAAAAACTTCTTTTTATGCGTTTTTAAGTTGTTTTATGAAAAGAACAAAAAAAACTATGTCGATTGAAATTTTATATATTGTCATTTTACATTATTCTTCAAAACGATAAAATTGATGAAAACAAGCCACTGTAGAGAAACCAATGTAAAACTAAGAAAAACGTGTTATTTTAGTTTTTTTTTTTTTTTTTTGGCGCCAATAAACAGAAATGATGGCAAAACGCATGATTACACACTCTATGTTTAAAGAAATGAAATGTTCAAAATGGGTTATTTTGTTGTTTTCCAACATTTTATGCACCAAAACTCAGAAATGCAGGCAAAACAATATATTTGTTAAAACGTCTTGCTTATGTGTTTTTAAGGTTTTATGAAAATAAAAAAACTATCTTGATTGAAAATTTTGTATATTCAAGTCATTTTACATTGTTATGCTTTAAAACGATAAAATTGATGAAAACAAGCCAATATAGAGAAATTAAAATATAAGTAGGAAAAACGTGTTTAGTTGTTTTCGGCTCTTTTTGCGCCAAATCACTAAAATGCAGGCAAAACGCATCATTACACACTATTTGTTTAACCATACTCTAAGTTGTTTTGATGATTCTCTACCTTACTAAAACACTAAGATGCTAAGATGTACTGCCAATATTACTAACACACCAGAACAACACACTAAGATTCCAAGCTTTGTTGATGATCCTTTTCCTACACCAATACAACTTACTAAGATGTTAAGCTGTGTTGGTGGTTGTTTAGTAAGACAGGAAGATGCCGAGCTATGATGCCAAACCTTCCCCAATACCCCAGCACATCACACCACCAAGATTGTGTTGATGGTTCTTTACTAGCACATTAAGATGCTAAGCTGTTATGCCAAACTCTTTCCAACACCTCAGCACAACACACCACCAAGATTGTGTTGATGGCTCTATACTAACACACTAAGATGCCAAAATGTGATGCCAAACCCTCCCCAACACCCCAGCACATCACACCACCAAGATTGTTTTGATGGTTCTATACTAACACAATAGGATGTCAAAGTGTGATGCCAAACTCTCCCCAACACCCCAGCACAACACACTACCAAGATTGTGGAGTGAGGAGATGCTGGGCTGTGTTGAGAATCCACTCTTGCTGCTTCATGACACTAACAAAGACAGCGGTGTTGCGTGAGGGAATATCAAACGCCATGACACCGGCCTGCCAGTAGGTGCCGTCCCTGGGGTCCTGACACAGCAATGGGGACCCACTGCTCTTATTTGAGGGTGTGATGGCACTGGGGGGGGTGTTGCTGGTGGAGGCTAACAGGCTATTGGTGCAGAGGAAGGAAGAGTGGTAGAGAACCTGGCCGTTCACGTGTATGTTGATAAGCTTACTCCAGCATCGTTCTTTCTTCCACACCGGTGTTTCCATGGTTTCTAAGTTGTCTAGGCTAACGGAGAGACACTTAGTAGCCCTGACGACTGGCCCCAAACACAGAGGCCCTACACTGGGGGTCAGGACAGCAGGGCGGTTGAGGTGTAGTAATGCGATGTCATGCTTCAGTGTTTCCCTGTCGTATTGGTGGTGGATTGCTATGGCTGCCACATCTCTCTCCTGTGCTAGGACCCCCGTGACATCCCACCCGCCGAGATGCACCCTGAGCCTGGCTGTGGAGGTGATGCAGTGGGCGGCAGTCAGCACCAGTGAGGGGTGGATGAGGGTGCCACCACAGAGCAACTCCATGCGATACTTCTTGAAAATTTTAACAAACGAAGGGAACTTTTCCAGCTTCTGCACAAAAAAAGAAAAGTCTCACTGAGGTACCAGTCTGTACTTGAGAATGTGATGTGTTGTTATTAATTGCTATGTTCTCTTACCATGAGTTTTTCCTGTTAATGATATAAAACTATGAAAATAGCCTTGAAAATCTCAGTAACCTGATAAATTGTCTCTAGAGCCATGAAAACCCTCGAAAACCACAATAACTTTCACAAGAACCATAAAAAAAAAAGAAATTGAAAACTCCAGAACCGTAAAAACTCTTGAAAACCTCAATAACTTTCATTACAACTATAAAAACACCCTTGTAAACTCCAGAAGCATAAAAACACTCTTGAAAAACCCAAAAACTTTCACTACAACTATAAAAACACCCTTGCAAACTCTAAAAGCATAAAAATACTCTTGAAAACCCCAATAGCTTTCACTGCAACTATAAATACACTCCTGAAAACCACAAAACCATCAAAACACCCTTGAAAACCCCAGAACCATAAAAACACCCTTGAAAAGCGCCAATAACATCCCTTAGAACCATAAAACCTACCATGAAAACCTCAATAACTTCAATTAAAACCCTCACACACACACACACACACACACACACACACACACACACACACACACACACACACACACACACACACACACACACTCACCTCTCTAATGCTAAAGGACGGTTTGTTGCCTTCTATTACAATTTTACCACATTGACTCAACACACCAGAGAAGAGGACAGGAATTGGTTGGTAGGAGGAAGTTAGGTTAGGTGGGAATTGTGATATTTCCTTGATTGGAATGTATTGGAATGCTGGTTCTGGAATGGGCTGGTTAGAGAAGGTTGGGTTAGGTGGTAATGCTAGTATATCCTCAGTTTGTTCTGGAATGGACTGGGAATTTTGTTGGCCTGGAATGTACTGGAATGACTCTGTTTGAAATGGAATGTCTTGGAATGAAAGTTTTTGACTGGACTGGGAGTTTTGTTGGCCTGGAATGTACTGGAATGAAGTGGAGTGAGAATTTTGTTGACCTGGATTATTTTGGAATGAAGTGGACTTGGAATCTTGTTGGCCTTGAACATTTTGGGATGAAGTGAACTGGGAATCTTGTTGACCTGGAATGTATTGGAATGAAGTGGACTGTAAACTGGAATCTTGTTGGCCTGGAATGTACTGGAATGAAGTGGACTGGGAATCTGACTGGCCTGGAATGCTTTGGAATGAAGTGGACTTGGAATCTTGTTGGCCTTGAACATTTAGGAATGAAGTGGACTGGGAACTTTGACCTGGAATGTACTGGAATGAAGTGGACTGGGAATCTGTCTTGCCTGGAATGTATTGGAATGAAGTGGACTGGGAATCTGTCTGGCCTGGAATGTATTGGAATGATGTGGACTGGGAATCTGTCTGGCCTGGAATGTACTGGAATGAAGTGGATTGGGAACTTTGGCCTGGAATATATTGGAATGAAGTGGACTGGGAATCTGTCTGGCCTGGAATGTATTGGAATGAAGTGGACTGGGAACTGGAATCTTGTTGGCCTGGAATGTACTGAAATGAAGTGGACTTGGAATCTTGTTGGCCTTGAACATTTTGGAATGAAGTGGACTGGGAATTTTGACCTGGAATATACTGGAATGAACTGGACTTGGAATCTTGTTGGCTTTTAATATTTTGGAATGAAGTGGACTGGGAATCTTTTCGGCCTGGAATGTACTGGAATAAACTGGACTGGGAATATTTTTGGCCTGGAATGTATTGGAATGAAGTGGACTGGGAATCTGTCTGGCCTGGAATGTATTGGAATGAAGTGGACTGGGAATCTGTCTTGCCTGGAATGTATTGGAATGAAGTGGACTGGGAATCTGTCTGGCTTGGAATGTACTGGAATGAAGTGGACTGGGAATTGGAATTTTGTTGGCCTTGAACATTTTGGAATGAAGTGGACTGGGAACTTTGACCTGGAATGTACTGGAATGAAGTGGACTGGGAATCTTTTTGGCCTGGAATGTACTGGAATGAAGTGGACTGGGAATCTTTTTGGCCTGGAATGTACTGGAATGAAGTGGACTGGGAACTTTGGCCTGGAATATACTGGAATGAAGTGGACTGGGAATCTTTTTGGCCTGGAATGTACTGGAATGTAGTGGACTGGGAACTTTGGCCTGGAATGTACTGGAATGAAGTGGACTGGGAACTTTGACCTGGAATATTTTGGAATGAAGTGGACTGGGAATCATGCTGGCCTGGAATGTATTGGAATGCAGGTTCTAGAATATCCTGGGAATTTTGTTTGTCTGGAATGTATTGGAATGACGGTGTCTGGCCTGAAATGGGTTGGAATGAAGGTTCTTGATTGGTCTGAGAGAAAGCCTGATCTGGAATGATGTGAGAGATAGTCTGGTCTGGAAAGGGTTCTTTGTTGAAGCTTTCTGGAATTGGGCATACGTTCTCTGGATTAGGAATGGGTAATTGGTTGGTAGAGCTTGAAGTGAGGGGCTGTGGGTAACTGACATCTGGAACTGGGAATAGGTTCTCTGGATCAGGAATGGGTAATGGGTTGGTAGAGCTTGAAGTGAGAGGCTGTGGGTAGCTGACTTCTGGAATTGGGAATAAGTTCTCTAGATCAGGAATGGGTAATTGGTTGGCAGAGCTTGGAGTGAGGGGCTGTGGGTAACTGACATCTGGAACTGGGAATAGGTTCTCTGGATCAGGAATGGGTAATGGGTTGGTAGAGCTTGAAGTGAGAGGCTGTGGGTAGCTAACTTCTGGAATCGGGAATAAGTTCTCTGGATCAGGAATGGGTAATTGGTTGGCAGAGCTTGGAGTGAGGGGCTGTGGGTAACTGACTTCTTGAATGGGTGACGGCAGTGCAGGGTTTGGAATATCTGGAATGTACGGTCGGTTGAGATTTGAAGTGGGTTCTAAACTATCAATATTTGGAATAAGATCTGGAATGGGGTTTGGTGGTAGGTAGGTGTTCTCTGGAATGGAAACGTTAACCTGGCTTGGAGAGGGGTTCTCGGGGGTTTGAGTTGGAATGATGGGGAGGAAGACAATAGCTGGATAAACACCAGCTGGAAGGGGCTGACTTGGAACGGCTTGTCCAGGAATGTTTGGTTCGATTTCCTGACCTGGAATGGGTTCTGGATTGGGCTGGGGAACTTGTTTTGGAATGGAGGGGAAGATGAGCGGGGATACTGGAACGGGTTGTTCAGGAATGTTTGGTTCGATTTCCTGTCCTGGAATGGGTTCTGGAATGGGCTGAGGAAGTTGGTTTGGAATGGGAGGGAAGACAAGGGGGGATACTGGAACGGGTTGGTCTGGAATGGATGGACGGCAGCAGGTCTTCTCACAAACATCCTTCAGTAATTGTAGAACCTTCTCCCTGAGAGAGAGAGAGAGAGAGAGAGAGAGAGAGAGAGAGAGAGAGAGAGATTAGTTATATCATACACTACTATTTCTACTATTGTTACTTCTAATATAACAAAACTATTTCATAACTATTTCAATTTCAATTTTACCATGTACCAATATACATGTGTCTTAAATATTTATCTTATTCGTACGTAGAAATTTGAGAGAGAGAGAGAGAGAGAGAGAGAGAGAGAGAGAGAGAGAGAGAGAGAGAGAGAGAGATATTATGACACCATCTACATGTCAACTCATTTTCTATTAAACCTTGTACCAAACATTATTCATATCATTATTAACCACTTGCTTCTTATGTCACAGAAAACAATTAAATTTCACTACAGTCCCTTATTTTACGTATCTTTCTGTTACAACTACACGTAAAAATAGCAAATAAATGAATAACTTACAGTGCTGGGTCATTTTTCAGTTTGCTCTCAAAACACGATTGGCACAGTCTACAAGATGGATGAGTCTTGTTACACTCTTTACTCAGCTCCTTCACACGTTGTAGAAGTTGAGTGATGGCTATTGATGTGTTATTACTACCCATATTATTCACAACTATTTTCATCTTATCCCCGCCTTTCTTCTCTGTGTCGTCTATCTTGCATTGTATATTTCCTCCAATGCATTTTCTTCCCGTGTCTGTTTTGAGTTGGTCAGTTTTCTCGGTTATTTTCACGTTTGTGTTCTTATATTCGTCAATGGTGTCGATATTATTTCCGGGGGTTGTAATGCCGAAGAGATTGAGAAAAGAACTGTCATATATTGGGTACATGGCTCCTCCTTCAGGATATTTCGCCGTGCATTTGTGTGGACTCTCCGTGGTGGTTGAACTGCCCATGCCGAACAGAGCAGCAGAATTTTGTGTTTCATCGGACTGTGGCGGCTGTTCCTCTGTTATTTCATTCTCTTTACCAGCCTCCACATTTTCTGAGCCCTGTAATGAGTTCTTGTATTCATCGTTGGTGTGTGTGTAAAGTTTTGCGCCATAGCTGGTTTTGGATGTTGCTTCCTGGCGAGTTGTCTTGATGGATGAAGCGCTGCAGTCACTCACCATGCAGGCCACCACCACCACTAGTACTGCCACACCCCGCATCCTGGTGAGTCACAAAACAACCTCATTTTATCACTGGATCTCAAGGAAATGCACTGTAACATGTATGATTCAAAATAAAGACTTTTTTGCATTATAACATCACCTTCACCGCCATAACCCGCATTCTGTAAAGGGAAAAAAACTCGTAAACACTATTATATCACTGAATCAAGAAAGCAAAGTACTATAACATGTTGAAAGACACCCGTGATTAAGTATTCTTCTCTATCGTTACTAATTCAAAACAGAATATCATCAGTAACTGCAAGAACGAGGCTAAAACATTGCTTCTAACTTGTACATTCAAGCTTCACTCAGTAATAGCGGAGGTAATGGCGTGCTGCAGTGGCGGTTAATGAGCTGAGTGTGGCATTTCCTCGCTGTGGAAACATGGGAAGGAGAAAGAGGAGACGAAACGCAGAATATATTATACCGTGTTTTGTTTTTATAACACGTAAGAGAAAGGCGTGAGATATTGCAACACTATCACTGGTGTACGTAGTTCTCCATGCGTTTCCCTTCCTGGCTAATTTGACTTCTTGAGTTGTGTGACTTTCAAACGTGTTACTTATGTGTTTGTCTTTTTGATATTTTGATGTTTTGTTTTCTCTCACAGGTTCTCAAATAAAGAAACGTTTGATTTGGTGTTTATATCTCATTCTGCTATATTTTTTGAGTTTGTGGATATATGTTTAGCCAGTTTTCTAGTCAGTTAAACCTCAAGAGTGGTTTATTTCCTGCTGTTTCCGCATTTTGAGGTTTGTAAAATAGAACTTCCTGTTTTTCAGACGTACAGATTTACGTTTGGCCAAATTTCGACAACAAAACCTCAGGAACTTTAATTTTTCGCCTTATCTTCCTTTCTAAAGTGTAAAATTATTAGAACTCACTATATTATCGCAGGCACACGCTTTTCAAACCTGCGAATAAAAATCTCAACAGATGAAGCTACTGTAACCTCACTTTTTCCTTGTTATAGACGTACTTGAGTTGCTTTTCACCGTGGTAGTGGCAATGAAACCGAGTGATTTTTTTTTTTTTTTTTTTTTTGTTTCAGCGTTTTGAGGTTTGAAAAATATAACTTACTGTTTTTTCAGACGTGCAGATTTACGTTTGGCCAAATTTAGACAACAAAACGTCAGGAACTTTAACTTTTTCGCCTTATCTTGCTTTCTAAGATGTAAAATCATTGAAACTCGATGTATTATCACAGGCACACGCTTTTCAAACTTCCGAATAGAAACTGCTACTATAACCTTAATTCTTCCTTCTATAGACATACTAGTACTTGCTTCCTGCTTGCCGTGGTAAACCTCCAGATGGAAACGACAGATTGGGTCACTTTAACTTCAATTATTCCTTGGTTAAGTTCTATTTTTCCTTGTTATTGATGTACTAGTGAGCTTCCTGCCCTTGGCGTGGTGGAAGGGACACGACGAACAGCGAAGGGGATCCAGTGGCGGGTATTGATGGAAGCAGCTGTGGTAATGGAAGCAGGGCCACATAAACCCTCGGATAAAAACAGCAACAGATAGAGCCACTGTATCCCCATTTATTGTTATTGACGTACTAGTAATGCTTCCTGTCCCTGGCGTGGCCGCGTTGTAGAAGGGACACAGGGAACAGTAAAGACTCCAGTGGCGGGTATTGAGGGAGACAGCTGTGGTAATGGAAGCAGGATCACGTCAGCCTCCACACAGGTTGCAGTCACCACAAGCTTCGCTGCATGACACTTCTTGGCTTGTGTTGCAATCTCTGTACTGCCATCTTGCCTCACCCCAGTGCCACCCCTTACCACCTCCCTGCCTCACTCCTGTCTCGCCCTCTGGTCCTCCCTTGTCTGTACCTTACCATGCCTCACCCCAGCGCCACCCCTTACCACCTCCCTGCCTCAGATCACCCCTGTCTTATCCTGGCCCTCCCTTCTCTGTACCTTGCCATGCCTCACCGCTATCCCTGTACCTTATCTCCTCATTATGTTAAAGGGCAATTATGAAGGCAAATGTGAACAATATAAACAATTATAAGGAATATCTTGCTACACCCTTCACCCCTGCCTCACTCTGCCTCACCCTGCCTCACCACACCCCCTCTTCCGTCTCACGTCATCACGCGAAGAGCAATCATGAAAGAAAGGTTAACTTTACAAAACAGTTTAACAAGATGTATATTTATAAACCCTTCCATTGCACAATAACTTATATTTCAAATGCGATAGATGAGTTGCCATGTTAGGTTTTAATTCGCTTCTTTTTTTATATTGTGAAATGTAAAGTATCTCCTGTACGTTTAAGTTTTTTGGGGATAATGAATTCTTGTACTGAATTTCCGCCATTTTTTTTTTTTTCCTTCTTGCAAAAAGTTGTGAAAAAATAATCACGGTGAGACGAAATATTTTGGTTTTATATTTGTTTTCTTTTCTTTTAAATTTTTTCATCACTTTCCCTGCACTGTTCTTCCTATCGATTGTTTCCAGAATCGTCTCTCTCTCTCTCTCTCTCTCTCTCTCTCTCTCTCTCTCTCTCTCTCTCTCTCTCTCTCTCTCTCTCTCGTAAACTATGCAAATCATGCACGTCTCGAATATATTCCTTTATTTATTTGTTTATTTATTTATTTATTTATTCAGTTTCTTCGTCTCCTCCTCCTCCTTCTTCTTGGTTATTATTATTATTATTATTATTATTATTATTATTATTATTATTATTATTATTATTATTATTATTATTCATTACTGTGTTTGTCATTATTGCTTTTTGTTATGTTTTTTTTCGTGTTTTCATTTCTTTTTTTTTTCCGTATTCTATATCTTTATCATCATCATCTACACACACACACACACACACACACACACACACACACACACACACACACACGTCATACAACAGCCTAGTCATCGCCAATCAACTTACCAAAAGCATACATGTCAACACAAACGAATAAAGTGTTGACATTAGAAAGTCACGCTTGTTTTCTAGGCCACACACACACACACACACACACACACACACACACACACACACACACACACACACACACACACACACACACACACATTCTTCACGTCAATGTATATCTTATTATTTACTTGATTTTTTCTTCTTTTTGTCATTCCCTTTCTTCCTTACTTTTCTTCTTTCTCTTCCTCTTCCTATATTTCTCTCTACCTATACTTGTTTGTTTTTTCTTCATTATCATCATCATCATCATCCTCTTCTTCTTCTTCTTCTTCTTCTTCTTCTTCTTCTTCTCCTTCTCCTTCTCCTCCTCCTCCTCCTCCTCCTCCTCCTCCTCCTTTCCTGAAATAACACACACACACACACACACACACACACAGAGAGAGAGAGAGAGAGAGAGAGAGAGAGAGAGAGAGAGAGAGAGAGAACACAAGGTCTTAGTTATCATTTTGACATTTTCGCGCGTTTTCGTGACACTTGAACTATCAATGAAGATAAAGGAGAGATAAGAACATTTCCCCGTGAATTATAGAGGAAGTGAACCAGAACACTCAGAGTAACATTAAAAAGACATCATTTCCCTTATACTCTTAAACAGATGGTATATTTAATGAACTGAGATAAAAAAAGCAGGTATATATTTCTAAATTTAATGGAAGATAGAAAAGATTATCATAAAGCTGGCGGTAATAAGAATGCGCATTGTGGAAACTAAACAATAAAGGATCGGATTCTATAAACACAACAATGAGACGGAATCTATTCTTGTCAAACCTCTTATACTCTCAAACAGACAAAAGGATATAAATAATAACTAAAATGAAATACCTGATATGTATTAACAACAAAAAATACTCAAAATAAAATCATATATTAAAAAAACCGGCGGTAGGAGGAATTGAAAGCAAAATACTAAAAATACAAGTGATCGAATCCCACAAAATAAGTAGTAGTGAGGGAAAGAGAACTGGATCCTAAATTGACTCATCCTTGTGGCGTTTATATATAGATTTGTTTTCTTAATTCTTGTCAGGAAAGAGATTATTTCTGTTGCCGGGGCCAAATTTCCTGCACTTAAAGGTAATAACAGGGATGGGAGGGGGAGGAGGGGCCGGGGGGGTGGTGTGGTGAACTGTGGTGGTGAGAAATGTGGTGAATTGTGGTGAAATGGTGTGTTAGTCAAGGTCGTGTGATTGTGAATGGGTCTCTCTCTCTCTCTCTCTCTCTCTCTCTCTCTCTCTCTCTCTCTCTCTCTCTCTCTCTCTTGTGGTTGTCTTCTTCCTCGTCTTGTCCTTGTTTTTTTTGTTTGTTTATTATTTTTGTTGCTTTTGTTTTTCGTCTTATTTTCTTCTTCCTCTTCGTCTTCCCTTGTATTATTCTCTCTCTCTCTCTCTCTCTCTCTCTCTCTCTCTCTCTCTCTCTCTCTCTCTCTCTCTCTCTCTCTTTCTTCACTCTTCCTCTCCTTCCTCTTCACTCTCTCTTTCGTCGTCCTCCTCCTCCTCCTCCTTCTCTTCCTCACAACTTTCCCTCTTTCATCTTCCTCCTTGATTCTTTATTCTTCCTATTCTTTCTCCTTCTTTCTCTCTCTCAGTATCTTCTTTCCTTCATTTTCCTGTTTATTTATTTATTTATTTATTTATTTGTGTTTTTCTTATTCTGGATGTGACAAAAGTATTATAAGGAAATTTCTCAGAGTAGTAGTAGTAGTTAGGTTAGTAATAATAATAGTGGTAATAGTAGTAGTAGTAGGAGTTAGGTTGTTGTAGTAGTAGTAGTAGTAGTGGTGGTAGTAGTTGTTGTTGTAGTAGCAGTAGTAGTAGTAACAAAAATTTTAACTAAGTAATTAGAAAAACATTAATTTCTTACTGATAACAATAATTAAAGTAACAAAATTCTCTCTCTCTCTCTCTCTCTCTCTCTCTCTCTCTCTCTCTCTCTCTCTCTCTCTCTCTCTCTCTCAGGTGGCCACAGTCCCAGTGAAGCCCAGCGGAGGGACTATGAGACAACCGAGCCCCACCCTCCTCCACTTCCCTCCCCCATCACCACCACCACCACCACCACCACTGCTGCCACCACCACCACCACCACCACAGCTGCCACACCTAAGGACACTCCATCATGTAAGTGTTGAAGTGTTAAGTAGCATAAGGAGTGTCCATCTGTCTGAGTGTCTTTTTGTTTGATTGATTGATTTTCATTTTTTTTTTTCATTCATTATCTAAGGAAAGTGTTTTATTTATTTTTTTTTCTTTTTCATGTTTTTTTTATTTTTTTTATTTTTCATCCAAGGAATGTTATTGTAGGTTTGTTTGGTAGATTTTGTTTTTGAAAGTTTTTTTTTTGTTGTTGTCTTTAAGTGGTACAAGGGACATAGCAAGGCTGGCTAAGAAAGGGACCTAACCTAGCCTTACCTAACCTAACCTAACCTTACCTAACTTAACCTAACCTAACTTAATCTTACTTAACCTAACCTAACCTAACCTGATCTTATCTTGTCTTACTTTACCCTTAACCTAACTTAACCTAACCTTACCTTCCCTAACCTAACCTAACCTAACCTACAACCCAACCCAACCCAACCAATGTAATGTAACTTAACCTAATTCAAGTTAATTCAACCCAGCCTAACTTAACCAAATTAAACCTAACCTAACTTAACCTGATACTGACACCACCACCCCCAGAGCTGTGCCGACAACCAGCCACCACCACCTTCACCACCGTCACCACCACCACCACCACCACCACCACCATGGCGCCTCGGTTCTGCGGCCTGGGCACCCCGTGTTCGCTGTGCCTGCGTGCTGCGAAGTGGCTGCCAGTGCTGTTCATTGTCATCGTGGTGGTGTGGTCTTATTACGCCTATGTGCTGCAACTTAACCTGTGTACGTATGTGTGTGTGTGTGTGTGTGTGTGTGTGTGTGTGTGTGTGTGTGTGTGTGTGTGTGTGTGCTGCTATTACAAAAAAAATTATAGTGTTTTCTTTTCTAACTTGCATGTTTTCCTTTTTTTTCTATGTGTGTGTGTGTGTGTGTGTGTGTGTGTGTGTGTGTGTGTGTGATATTACTATAAAGAAAAATTGTGGTATTATCATCTATCTCTTTCATTTATTTCCTTTCTTGTGTGTGTGTGTGTGTGTGTGTGTGTGTGTGTGTGTGTGTGTGTGTGTGTGTGTGTGTGTGTGTAATTCACCACGGTCGCCTGCTGGTCACCCAGCCAGTCTTCCCCATTATGGAGCAAGCTCAGAGCTCATAGACCGATCTTCGGGTAGGACTGAGACCACAACACACTCCACACACCGGGAGAGCGAGGCCACAACCCCTCCAGTTACACCCACATTAAGAGGCTTGCCCACACTTATTTACTGCTAGAGGTGATTTGCCTCGTGGCCATTTTAGGCCCTCTCGACACATCTCTACACATTAAGAGGTTTGCCCATTTGCCTCTTAGCGTAAGTGACACTGGTCTATAGTTCAATGGGTCTCTCTTGTTACCTGATTTATAGATTGGGACAATGTTAGCTCTTTTCCAGTCTTGGGGCACTACACCTTCCCTTAATGAGGCATCAATTACTTCACAAACTTTTTCTGCCAGTTGCTCCTGCATTCTCTTAAAATCCATCCTGATACCCCATCAGGTCCCATTACCAGTGGTTTGTCAAAAGCAGGGACTCAAACCCGACCCTCTCGATTGTGAGTGTGTGTGTGTGTGTGTGTGTGTGTGTGTGTGTGTGTGTGTGTGTGTGTGTGTTACAATATTCTCTAACTAACTCTCATTTTCTTTGCAGTCACCATCACAAACATCATCGAGAAATGTGAGTTGTTTTTTGTGTTTGTTCGTTAGTTAGATAAGAAGTCAAAGAGATCAGAGCAAAGAAGTGAAAGTAAAAATAAGAAAAGTTATTGCTATCCCAAACATTTGCTGTAACAAAATTAACCTAACCCGTTTCAATAATTTAACCCTTGTCTTTTCTCTCACGGTAAAAAGCAAACAAAAAGAAAATATTATGTAAGTTTATATAAGAAAAAGAGAAAAATACAGGTAACTTGATTAATGCATGTTTAATTTACACGTTTTTGTTAATACGCGACCGAAAAAATATTATAATGAAATTTATGCGATCTGTTTGCTTATAGATGATTTGGACCACATCCCGCATCCCCCCTATTACCTATTGTTTCTTATGAGAATTACAAGTTTGTTTTACGCCAATTTTGAAGTACGCAATGCCTCTTGGAACGCATCTATTGTGTAAATTGAGAGT
>NC_059255.1:3682747-3685247 GCF_017591435.1 Portunus trituberculatus | reverse complement strand
TGTCTCAAATTGTATAGGCTAGGTTAGGTAAGGTTAGATTAGGTAAGACTAGGTAAGGTTAGGTTAGGTAAGACTAGGTAAGGTTAGGGTACAGTAGAACTATGCCACAGTAAACCGTCAAACAGTATGAGTGTGTTGTGCCGCCAGCTTTTTATCAATGTCTGTCTCAAATTGTATAGGCTAGGTTAGGTAAGGTTAGGTTAGGTGAGACTAGGCTAGGTAAGGTTAGGTTAGGTAAGGTTAGGGTACAGTAGAGCTCTGCCACAGTAAACCATGAAGCAGTATGTGTGTCTTGTGCCGCCAGCTTGATGTCAATGTCTACCTGTGTATTTCCTCAGTGTGACGTGTGAATGCCTTTCTTGCATCACATCTTTGTCTGAATGTATTGTTTTTGTCATTTATTTGCTTGCCATTCTATTCATTTCTAGTCAATATCCTAGCTTGTGTATAATTGTTCATACTTCTCTTGGTGAAACACAGACATCCCCCTCAAACACAATACTTGCCAGTTTAAAGAATATATACTGTCAAATTAACTTCAAATAAGAAATGACATAATTTTTAAAGATTTGTGATGATAAGTGATGTATTTGTTGATTAATTAATGTAGGAGGTTTGATTAGTGAGAGTAGGTGTGTTTATTGGTGTTTGCTTGTCCACACACTGGGTCACTCGACATGTCACAGTTATATATTCTAAATTTGCAGTTGTAAAAAAAAACGTGTTATTTAAAAGATTGCGGTTCTAAGTAAAGAAACATGACATTTGAAAACATTGCAGTTCTAAACAAAACACAACAAATTGTGGCTGTAAACTAAATACAAGAAATTTAAAAAGACCACAATTAGAAAAATAATAGCAGTTTAAACAAAACAATTTAAAAAGATCACAGTTCTAAACAAAACAAATGAAAAAGATCGCAGTTCTAAACAAAACAAATGAAAAAGATCACAGTTCTAAACTAAACAAATGAAAAAGATCACAGTTCTAAACAAAACAAATGAAAAAGATCGCAGTTCTAAACAAAACAAATGAAAAAGATCGCAGTTCTGAACAAAACAAATGAAAAAGATCGCAGTTCTAAACAAAACAAATGAAAAAGATCGCAGTTCTAAACAAAACAAATGAAAAAGATCGCAGTTCTAAATAAAACAATTTAAAAAGATCACAGATCTGAACAAAACAAATTAAAAAGATCGCAGTTCTAAACAAAACAAATGAAAAAGATCGCAGTTCTAAACAAAACAAATTAAAGATCGTAGTTCTAAACAAAACAATTTAAAAAGATCGCAGTTCTAAACAAAAATGAAAAAGATCGCAGTTCTAAACAAGACAAATGAAAAAGATCGCAGTTCTAAACAAAACAATTTGAAAAGATCACAGTTCTAAACAAAACAATTTAAAAAGATCGCAGTTCTGAACAAAACAAATGAAAAAGATCGCAGTTCTGAACAAAACAAATGAAAAAGATCGCAGTTCTAAACAAAAC
Organism: Portunus trituberculatus; assembly: GCF_017591435.1. Taxonomy (NCBI): domain Eukaryota; kingdom Metazoa; phylum Arthropoda; class Malacostraca; order Decapoda; family Portunidae; genus Portunus; species Portunus trituberculatus. The sequence goes on along the minus strand of NC_059255.1, from coordinate 3,683,758 downwards.
AATTTGAAAAGATCGCAGTTCTAAACAAAACAATTTAAAAAGATCACAGTTCTGAACAAAACAAATGAAAAAGATCGCAGTTCTGAACAAAACAAATGAAAAAGATCACAGTTCTAAACAAAACAATTTAAAAAGATTGCAGTTCTGAACAAAACAAATGAAAAAGATCGCAGTTCCGAACAAAACAATTTAAAAAGATCACAGTTCTAAACAAAACAATTTAAAAAGATCGCAGTTCTAAACAAAACAAATGAAAAAGATCGCAGTTCTAAACAAAACAATTTAAAAAGATCACAGTTTTGAACAAAACAAATGAAAAAGATCGCAGTTCTAAACAAAACAATTTAAAATGATCGCAGTTCTAAACAAAACAAATGAAAAAGATCGCAGTTCTAAACAAAACAAATGAAAAAGATCGCAGTTCTAAACAAAACAATTTAAAAAGATCGCAGTTCTAAACAAAACAATTTAAAAAGATCGCAGTTCTGAACAAAACAAATGAAAAAGATCACAGTTCTAAACAAAACAAATGAAAAAGATCGCAGTTCTAAATAAAACAAATGAAAAAGATCGCAGTTCTAAACAAAACAAATTAAAAAGATCGCAATTCTAAACAAAACAATTTGAAAAGATTGCAGTTCTAAACAAAACAAATGAAAAAGATCGCAGTTCTAAACAAAACAAATGAAAAAGATCGCAGTTCTAAACAAAACAAATGAAAAAGATCGCAGTTCTAAACAAAACAAATGAAAAAGATCGCAATTCTAAACAAAACAATTTGAAAAGATCGCAGTTCTAAACAAAACAAATTAAAAAGATCGCAGTTCTAAACAAAACAATTTAAAAAGATCGCAGCTCTAAACAAAACAAACTAAAAAGATCGCAGTTCTAAACAAAACAAATGAAAAAGATCGCAGTTCTAAACAAAACAATTTAAAATTATCGCAGTTCTAAACAAAACAATTTAAAAAGATCGCAGTTCTAAACAAAGCAAATGAAAAAGATCGCAGT
>NC_059255.1:3625247-3675247 GCF_017591435.1 Portunus trituberculatus | reverse complement strand
ATTTATTTATTTATTTATGTTTTTGTAATGGAGGTAAATTGTCGTAGTACCCTTGAAAATATATTACTCTGCCGTTTTCTTTTCCTTTCATATTTTTTTTAATTCTATATAAACACGATTACTTAATTTTCTCTGCTTTTATTTTTTATTCTTTGTTTTTGTAATGGAGGTAAATTTTCTTAGTACCCTTGAAAATACATCACGTTTTACCGTTTTATTTTTCCCGGTTTTCTCTTCCGTTTAAATTTTTTGCTCTGATCTAAATAAATGTGGATAAATATGGTACAATGATAATATTTACTTGCATTTCTTATTTTTCCCAGCCTTTTTTTTTCTATTTTGTAGTTTCGTAGCTCATTTTTCTCTTTTGTTGTCATAAGTCTTTATAAACACTAGAACAGTTTCTCGACCAAGGATTCACAAACTTTGAAGAATATCATTTTTATTTATTTTTATTTATTTATTGAATATCTGTGGATTCTTATAAAACTGATGTTATTTATTTATTTATTTATTTTCGTGGGTACTTCGAAGGCTCATTACAATTTTCATATATTTTTTTTTTTTTCCGTACAAGAAGGTAGAATATTGATGTAATTTATTTATTTTATTTTTTTTTTTTTATTACATCCATGAGTACTTTGAAAGCTGGTTGTATTATTTTCTATTTATATATTTCACATTTTATTTCCATGGGTACTTAGTAGAACGCTGATGTCAATTTTTGTTTTTCTTTTTTTTCCCTTGGCCAGCTTTTCCCTCGTACATGAAAAAAAGAAGACTAGATAAATTAACATTCCGAGGGTATTTAGAAGACTGATCAATTAATTTCCTCAGCGCCACCATTGTACATTAAGTCAGTCTGTCTCGAAATTAACTCTAAATTAACACGATTTGATGTCACATTACCTCTAAATTCAAACGATTTGATGTCACTATCTCTAAATTCACACGATTCGATGTCACTATCTCTAAATTCACACGATTGGATGTTGCTTTACCTCTAAATTAACACTGTATTCGATGTCACATTACCTCAAAATTAACACTGGATTTGATATCACATTACCTCTAAATTCAAACGATTTGATGTCACTATCTCTAAATTCACACGATTCGATGTCGCTTTACCTCAAAATACACACGATTTGATGTCACATTACCTCTAAATTAACACTGGATTCGATGTCACATTACCTTTAAATTAACACTGGATTCGATGTCACATTACCTCTAAATTAACACTGGATTCGATGTCACATTACCTTTAAATTAACACTGGATTTGATGTCACATTACCTCTAAATTAACACGATTCGATGTCACATTACCTCTAAATTAACACGATTCGATGTCACATTACCTTTAAATTAACACTGGATTTGATGTCACATTACCTCTAAATTAACACGATTCAATGTCACATTAACCTCTAAATTAACACTGGATTTGATGTCACATTACCTCTAAATTAACACGATTCGATGTCACATTACCTCAAAATTAACACAATTCGATGTCACATTACCTCTAAATTCACACTATTTGATGTCACATTACCTATAAATTCACACTATTCAATATCACATAAATACTCAATACAGACATAAATAGACAGACAAGCATACAGACAGACAGACAGACAGACAACACATGACATCGATGTCACATTACCTCTAAATTAACACGATTCGATGTCACAATACCATTAATTACTCTATTCGATGTCACATTAATGGGTGTCTAGGCAGATGGTCTTATTTCCCGGGGGGGGGGGAGGGTTACGAGCCACTTAAAGATCGAAAACTCGTCCCCTGGAACTATTTTGTTTATTTATTTATTTTTTTTTCTGTTGTCTTAAACTGTTCCATACCTTTCCTACCCTAACCTACACACACACACACACACACACACACACACACACACACACACACACACACACACACACACACACACACACACACACACCTTCCCTGCTGGCTCATAGTTAGAAGTTGCTTTGTAGTGCGTATGTGTGTGTGTGTGTGTGTGTGTGTGAGAGAGAGAGAGAGAGAGAGAGAGAGAGAGAGAGCATTTGTGTGGTTAAAGTGAAGTAGTGCAAGTTTTTTTCTTTTTTTTTGTTTTAAGTGATAAAATTATTATTGTTTTTATTTAATTATTTATTATGAAGTGTTGTGTATGTGGGGGAGAGAGAGAGAGAGAGAGAGAGAGAGAGAGAGAGAGATACTTTTACATCTCTTTAACAAACACACACACACACACACACACACACACACACACACACACACACACACACACACACACACACACACACACACACACACACACACACACACACACAGACCTGCATGCATCATAAGGACTCCCCTGTGCTTGGCTTAATAGCAGCAGCAGTAATAGTAGTAGTAGTAGTAGTAGTAGTAGTAGTAGTAGTTAAGTGTACTAATGCTACTAATAAACATATATATAACCTAAAATAATGATAGTAGTAATAAAAGTAATGTTGTGCAAGGATATAAAAATTGTAATAGTAGTAGTAGTAGTAGTTGTAGGAGTAGTAGTAGTAGTAGTAGTTAACACCTGTGCATCTTGCTAACGGTACAGGTGGCAGGTGAGAAAGAGGTAGGTACTAAGGTGCTGTTTTAACCTAACCTAACACACCCTAACCTGCCTTAACCTAACCATACCTAACCTAACCTAACCCAACCCATCCTAACCTAACCTAACCTAACCCAACCCATCCTAACCTAACCCAACCCAACCCAACCCAACCCAATGTAACCTAACCTAACCTAACCCAACCCAACCCAACCCAACCCAACCTAACCTAACCTAACCTAACCTAACCCAACCCAACCCAACCTAACCTAACCTAACCTAACCTAACAAGATAAATAGAAAAAGAGAAAGAAAAGAATAAAATTTAACCCAACCTAACATAACTTAACCTAACAAAAGAAAAACTAAAAAAAAACTAAAAAAAAAACCCTTAACCTAACCTAACAAAAAAAGAAAATGAGAAAAAACTAACCAAACCTTTAACTAACCTAATCTAATCCCAAAAAATTGAAAAAGAAAGAAAAGAATCAAATTTAACCTAACTTAACCTAACCTAACATTACCTTAATCCGACAGCCTGGGTGATGGCGTGACGTATCCCCAGCGCTGCATCGATGAGGATCAGGACGGCTTGCTGGGACCCCGACACCGCTGGGCTGATGATGACGACAATGAGATGGCTTACACTGGCTACAACAATCACCACGCGCAGAGTAAGTGTGTGTGGAGGGTGGGAGTGGGGGTGGAGGGTTTTGTGTGTGTGTGTGTGTGTGTTCAAGATAAGATAACATTACATAATTGAATAAGTCAAATAAAAAGAAGAAATAACACATAAAACCAAGAACACATTTTAATTTTCTGCAACCTAACATATTTACAACTCTCATATAATATCACCTAACTTATTCACAACTACTGCTTTATTTTGCTAATTTTTACATCTTTTTACATCTTTCCTTATAGTGATGAGGTTAGGACGGTGCCTTGCAGAGGACTTTGGCATATGGGGAACTGTTACCCTGAATAGATTTTTCATTTTATTTATTTTTTTATGCAGGAGGGAAGCCAGTTAACGGCAACGAAATATATATAAAAAAAAAGCCCATTTGATTGTTAGTTCCCTACAAGAAAAGTAAAAAGAGTGAGTCAAAATTAAGGAACAAATGCCCTTCCTATTCTCAAACCGTGGCCAAATTTTGTACCCATGCAGTTGAGTACCCTTCCTATTCTTAGATTGTGGCCAAATTTTGTACATGCACTTTTTAATACCTTGTGGCCTTCAAAACGTGCACATCCCACTATACAACTGCTACTTATTGTAACCTAATATATTCACAACTTTACTGTAACACAACCATCATTGAACCTAACTTACCATCACCTAACCTAACATTCCCTGGTCTGGTTCGGTGTTGGCTGGGAAACCTTGTCTTTGTAATGGTGCTTCCCTGACCATCTTTATTGTTGTTCTTCACTGATGCATTTTCAATTTTTCTAGAGTTCTCCTTTGCATTTCTCCCCCTACAGGTTTGGAGGAGGTGGTGGTGCAGTCCAACCATACCAACCCTGTGTAAGTGAAGCTGCCACACACCACTACACACCATCACACACCACCACACACCACCAAACCCGCAGGAACTAAGGTCAAGCCAGTATGTATTCATGGTTTCCACTAATCTCCACACTGAGCCTCATTGACCTTGCCTTGGGGGTGGAAACACTGAAAAGGCCCTGAAATGCAAGATGAGCTGAACAGGTACAGGAAGTCATTAGCTTAACATATGACTGGCTCTGTATGACTGGAATTATAATGGCTGTGTTCTATCAGGTAGGAGATTAATGTGTCCACTGTGGCAACTCAAGATCTCATTTAGTTTTTGTATTTCCTGGTGGAGACAAGCTTGGTTTATCAAAGAGGTAACACCAACTCCTCTCCTTGGCTGTTGGGTCTCTAGGGAACAGCTGTCTGAAATAACACTAAAGTCTGTCTGGATGGGTGAAATATGCTGAACTCTGCAGTTGGAACTTTCAAAGGAACCCCTGGCATTGCTTCCATGCAGAATATGAACAGCAAGCTACAAGAACAATACCAAGATTTTACCTTCAACATCTAAAATGACAACAAAACTTTACCAGAACTGCAGAATTATGAACAGCAAGCCACAAGAACAGTAGCAAGATTTTACCTTTTTGAATAGCTAATCCTTACACCAAGAACCTTCAACATTAGGAGAGGAAACAATGCTCAAAAAATTATAAGACTTTACCAGAACTGTAGAATTATGAAGAGCAAGCCACAAGAACAATAGCAAGATTTTCCCTTAAACACCCAAGACCCATCATCAAGAACCTTCAGCATCGGGAGAGAGAAAACTACTCAAAAACAGCATTAAGACTTACCAGAACCACAGAATTATGAACAACAAGGCACAAGAAGAATAACAAAACTTTCCCTTCAACACCTGACACCTTCATCAAGAACCTTCAACATTTGGAAAGGAAACAGTGCTCTCCAAAATGACATCAACTGGAACCACAGGATTATGAACAGCAGGTCTCAAGAACAATACTAAAACTTTTTAAATACCAAAGCCTTCATCAGGAACTTTTAACAGCAGAAAGAACAAGAACAACAAGTCTTTCTCCACACTGTTCAAGGGCTTACAAGAACTACAGGATGAACAGCAAAGCACAAGAACAATACATGAACTTTCTCTTCATCACCTAAACCCTTAAAACAACAACAATAGGAGAGAAAACAAAGATCTCAATTACTAATTTTACTCCTTCTCCTTGTCCTCCTTCTCTTTCTCTTTCTTCTCCTTTTCCTTCTCCTTTTCCTTCTCTTCTTCTTCTCCTTCTCCTTCTCCTTCTCCTTCTCCTTCTCCTTCTCCTCCTCCTCCTCCTCCTCCTCCTCCTCCTTCTCCTTCTCCTTCTCCTACTACTACTACTACTACTACTACTACTATCCTCCATCTCTGTCAAAACACAAGATCTCACAGAATTCTCAAGTATACACAACTGGCTTTTAATGACCATGTAACCCAATGTACTTGCAACAGGAGGTGGTATGAACTCACAGCACAGGCAAGCTTTTATGGCATTCAGTTGGCATTACATTCACACACTGGGCTGACACAATGCACTGCTGGCTTGTGTGGAGTGATAGAGCTTGATGTGTTAGCTTGTGTTGTGGAGTATATGTGTGTGTGTGTGATTGTTGAGGGTGTTAGTGGACAGGAAAGTGCTGTGGTATTGTGGGTGACTGAGGAGGTGGACAGAAGTACAGTGTTGCTTCTAAGAGTTATAATGATGGAATTTGAGAGATGGAAAGGTGGATAGAAGTGGAAATACTGACATGAATGTATAGTAAGAGGAAAAAAACTAGGAAATTCATGTCAGATGATAGAAAAAGGATAAAATTCACATTTAATTATAGAAAAGTGTAACTCGGAGAAAAAAAATAGAAAAGAAAGCATCAAATTTGTGTATATAATTACTGAATCAACAAGGAAAGAAAAGAATAGAAAGAAAACAGCTTACAGTCAACATGTTTAGCTGTAGCGAGTGTAAATACTAAGGTGAGGCCAGCACAGTGTTGCCAAGTGTTCTGCAGTGTTGCCAGCTGAACAGATTGAAGGAACACCCCACATCATCATCTCAATGTGATAATGACACTGACGAAACTGAGAAATAGTGATGATGATGGCACTGGTCGTGGAAAAATGAAGAAAAAAAAAAAAGGCACGATTCCACATTTTATAGCATCATTTTACAGTTTTTTCTTTGTGTGTGTGCGTGTGTGTGTGTGTTTTTAATGGCTGATGCGACGCTCTGCCTACAAATCAAACCTAGCCCATTGTAAGCTCAGACAGAGACAGTGTACTTACAAAAGCGAGGCAGAGCGTTCCCCCAGCACTGGAAGCATCTCAAGTTAATCTGTAAGGCATCTTTAAGTCTCATTCTTTGTATGCAACACCCAAGAACACCCACCAGAATGACACCTCCTGCTATACCCATGAGGATTTGAATGTACACTCTCAAAGGCTCTCAGAATGAATGTCCTTGTGATAAATATTGAAGGAGAGTTCCTCGTAGGGCTTGAGAAATTGTCCTCTATTGAAAGCTATGAGGATTTGAATGTACACTCTCAAAGGCTCTCAGAATGAATGTCCTTGTGATAAATATTGAGGGAGAGTTCCATGTAGGGCTTGAGAAATTGTCCTCTATTGAAAGCTATGAGGATTTGAATGTACACTCTCAAAGGCTCTCAGAATGAATGTCCTTGTGAGAACTATGATGGTTCTTTGTAGGGCTCAACAAGTGGTCCTCTATTTAAAGGTAAATTGAACAGTGTACTACAAAGAGCCCCCTGCAATGATGCCTCTTGTTATATCTGAGAATTTGAATGTTACACTCTCAAAGGCTCTCAGAATGAATGTCTTTGTGATAACTATGAGGGTTCTCTTTTAAGGGCTCAAGAAATTATCCTCTATTAAAAGCTGTGAGGAATTAAACACTACACTCCCAAGAGCTCATGAAATTCCCCTATTTTTTAACCATGATGATTTGACCACTACAACCAAAGCCTCCCAGAGTGAATGATAACTATGATCGTTCTTTGTAGGGCTTGAGAAATGACCCTCTATTAAAATTACTCCCAAGAGCTCAAGAAATTACCCTCCCTTGTTTTAACCATGATGATTTGAACACTACACTACCAAAGCCTCCCAGAGGGAAGGATAACTATGAGGTTTCTTTGTAGGGCTCAAGAAATGACTATCTATTAAAAGGTGTGAAGTTTTTTTTTTTAACACTACACTACAAGGAGCCCCCAGAATGATGCCTCATGTTGTATTATGAGAATTTGAATGTTGCACTCTCAAAGGCTCTCAGAATGAATACCCTTGTGAAAGCTATGATGGTTCTCTTTGTAAGGCTCGAGAAATGACCCTCTAATAAAAGCTATGAGGGATTTTTTTAACACTACACTCCCAAGAACTCAAGAAATTACCCTCCATTTTTATAACCAAGGCTTTGAATGCTACACTCCCAATGGCTCCCAGAATGAATGGCCCTTGTGATAACTATGATGGTTCTTTTTAGGGGTCGAGAAATGTGTAATGACTCTCACAAGCTATGAGGATTTGAACACTTCACTCCCAAAGGCTCCCAGAGTGTTCCCCTTGTGATAGCTGTGAGGAATGGCAGTGGTGGTGCGGTGAAGGTTTAAAGTGTGCTAGGATAGGTTGAGAAGCTACGATGAGGTTTTATTAGTATGTTTATTCTTTTTTTTATATAAAGGAGGAGCTGTGAGGAATGGTGGTGGTGGTGCAGTGAAGGTTTAAAATGTGTTAGGTTATGTTGAGAAGATATGGTAAGATTTTATAGTTTGTTTTTTCTTTTTTTTATGTAAGAGACTATTAGAGGAGCTGTGAGGAATGGCAGTGATGGTGCAGTGAAGGTTTAAAGTGTGTTAGATTAGGTTGACAAGGTACGGTGAGATTTTATAGTTTTTTTTTTTTTTTTTATTTAAGAGACTAAGTGGTAGAGGAGCTATGAGGAATGGCAGTGGTAGTAGAGTGAATGATTGAAGTGTGTTAAGGTAGGTTGACAGTTTGCAATGAGGATTTTTAGTTTGTTTTTCTTTTTTATGTAAGAGACTAAGAGGGAAGCTGTGAGGAATGGTGGTGGTGGTGGAGTGAAGGTTGAAGATGTGTTAGGTTAGTTTGAAAAGTTATAGTGAGTTTTAGTTTGTCTTTTTTTTTTTATGTAAGAGACTAAGAGGAAAGCTGTGAGGAATGGTGGTGGTGGTGGTGGTGGTGGAGTGAAGGTTGAAGATGTGTTAGGTTAGTTTGAGAAGTTATAGTGAGTTTTAGTTTGTCTTTTTTTTTTTTTTTTATGTAAGAGACTAAGAGGAAAGCTGTGAGGAATGGTGGTGGTGGTGGAGTGGAAGTTTAAAGTGTGTTAGGTTAGTTTGAGAAGATACAGTGAGCTTAGTTTGTTTGTCTTCTTTTTGTATGTAAGAAGGGATAACTGACTAAGAGCAACAGAAACTAACAAAAACGACCCACAATGAGGCATAGTTTGATATTTTTATAAGTTAGGTTAGGTTGAGGTTGGACCAGCAAAGTTTGAATATCCTTTCCAAATATTTAAGTTAGATTGTTATGAGAAGGTACAAGTGAGGTTTGAAATATTCTTCCTCATAATTTAAGCTTGGTTGAATTTTTTAACTCCAGTACTGGGACACTTTTTTTAACTTTGAGATTTGTGTATGATTAAACTATTTTATTAACATTAGGAAGGGTCTGTGGAGGTCAGAAGGTTAATGGCCAGAGACTTCACTATTTTAATCCCCTGTCTAAGTTTCTAAAGCTTTATAAAATCATCAAATAGTAACCAGGATGAATATGGAAACACATCCTGGTACTGAAGGGGTTAAGAGAGAGAAGCAAGGTTTGAATATGCAACCCAACCTTCCCTTCCCTTCCCTTCCCAAGCATCCCTAACGTAACCTAACCTAACCTAACCATACTTGACCTTAACAAACCCAAAGCCAGCTCAAGCCAGTTTATGAGTGGTCTTCTAGAATTATCACCCTTATATGCCCTGTTCCTAAAGACTAAAATTCAATGTGATTATAACTGGCATGGGTGTTGCTTTAATTAGTGTATACTGGAGAGAGAGAGAGAGAGAGAGAGAGAAAGAGAATAATGCATGTGTGTGTGTGTGTGTGTGTGTGTGTGTGTATGTGTGTGTGTTGGTTACTGTACAGGACTGCTGTGATAAGAGTTTGACATTATCTTTTCTGTGTGTGTGTGTGTGTGTGTGTGTGTTTCTTATCATCACAAGGCCGTAAGGAATCGATAGTTTTAGTTTTGTAGTGCTCTGATATGTCCTGGGATAGAGACAGAGAGAGAGAGAGTTAGATTTATAGTGTTATTTTATCATAGAGTAGACAGGCTAACCAAGAGAGACAGAGATAGAGATAGAGAAATGCTCCACTAATACAACCCACCTAAACCATTTTCTCGTATCAACAAATTCCTAAGCCCTTTTTTGTAATCTCTAAGCCTCATATGAATTAACTCTTAATTCTTTTCCTTGCGTGTCTACAGATTTCCTCTTAGTCTGTCAGTGAAGGGAAGAGTATGTCAGTCAGTCAGTGAGGAGATGCACTAATACTATATCCAGTCAGTCAGTCAGTGTTCCTCTCCTCTTAGTCAGCCAGTAAGTCAGTCAGTTAAGAGATGACAGCTTCCTAACATTCTCCATCAATCAGTCAGTTAGTCAGTCAGTCAGTCCATCATTGATCCTCTTTGCTACTACCATATGACCTCTCACAGTCAGTCAAGTAAGAGGCAACACCTTCCTAACACTCCCAATCAATCCGTCTATTAATTCCATTGCTGCCACCATATGTGTCCTCCCGCAGTCAAATAAAGGGGACACAACTTAACATATTCTCAGTCAGTCACTCTTGTTGGCTTCTCAATATTCCAACACTACTGATTTGAAGTGTACTTAAACCTGAATCTTATATGTCCCAAATACCACTGTGACCTTGGTAAACCTTGCATCTTGTTGGGTCAGTGGGTGGTGGGAGTGTGTGGTGATTAGTGTGGTGCTGTGAATTGGTTGGGAAAGAAGGGGAAAAGATGCAGGAAAGATAAGTTTGGATTGGTGTTTGTGGTGGAAAGATGAAAGTATTTGTGAAGAGGAGAAATGTTTGGTTTGGTGATAGTGGTGGTGTAGTGGATAAGGTGGTGAACGTGGGATCAAGCAGACGTCCATGCATAGGTTTGAATCCCACCACGTGCCACATGTCTTGAAACTTTGTCATTTGTCGAGTGGTTTAAAATTAGCTACACGTCACCGTGATAGCCAAGTTGTAGGTGGAGATGTAATTGCCTTACACCAAAGATGCACTTGGGTGGTGATATGGGCCCTAATATACCCACCACTATAAATAGAATCGTGTGCTACTAATAGGTGGAAGCTGGACACCACTTCCCATACTCTTTTAAGTAGACCTACAAGTGCTATAGGCCAGGACATAAAAATAGAATAAAAAAATGGTGAAGTAAGATGATTTAAAAAGTATGTTTCTTTTTATAACTAGTTGTGTGTTTTGAGAGAGAGAGAGAGAGAGAGAGAGAGAGAGAAGTTTAAGGTTCCTGGTAGTGGTGGTGGTGGAATATTCTCAGTTTAAATAACGTGTTTGCTTTTTCATTTTGTAACTGTATAGTGTGTGTGTGTGTGTGTGTGTGTGTGTGTGTGTGTGTGTGTGTGTGTGATTACAGTGTCTTTCATTTTTACAAACTATATGTTACGACTAAAGGAAAAAAACGTATTCACCAATTAGTCACCAGTCAGCACATCACCACTAATACAAGAAGAGGAAGCAACAAGCACAAGTCACTGTTGATATGTTTAGATCACCTTACAGTACATCCTGATCACCACCACCACCACCACCACCACTTCATCTTAACCTAACCTTACTTAACCACCACCACCACTACCACCACTACCACTACCATTATTTTTTCTTTTACTTAAACCAACATGACAAAGAAACTAATACCCACAATCCTACTTAACCCAACCCAACCCAACCTAACCCAGCCTAACCTAAACTAGTACCCACAATTCACCACCACCACCACTGCTAATTATGTGGGTGTAGCCGAGAGAGAGAGAGAGAGAGAGAGAGAGAGAGAGAGAAGTGGTGCAATATGGCCACTTTTAATCCTCTCCAGTGCTTTATTTCACAAGTCATGCGTTTGTTTATATCCCCTCGCTGTGTTTTTCCTTCACCGTGTCTGTCTGTCTGTAAGTAAAGAAAAATCATTCGCTTGACGTGTGTTTGTGTTCTGTTTTGTGTTTTCATTTCTCTGATTTATTTTGTCTCATTATAATTGTTGGCTTTCTGAACAGTACTTCTTTTGTGACTTTTTCAGATAATATACAAATATACAATGTTCCTTTGCTTGTTATTTGGAACCTCATTGGTGGAGGGGAGTTAATGCGGTTAGGTTAGGTTAAGAGTGTGTGTGGAAATGTAATGGTTAAGTTAGGTTAAGTGTGTAGGAATGTAATAGTTAGGTTAAGAGTGTGTCGGAATGTAATGGTTAGGTTAGGTTAAGAGTGTGTGGAAATGTAATGGTTAGATTAGGTTAAGAGTGTGTGGGAATGTAGTGGTTAGGTTAGGTTAAGAATGTGTTGGAATGTAATGGTTAGGTTAGGTTAAGAGTGTGTGTGGGAATGTAATGGTTAGGTTAGGTTAAGTTTTAGTGTGTGTTTTAAACCCTTCAGTACTGAGATATATTTTTACCATGAGTTTGGGTGCAATTAGATGATTTTATTGACATTAAGAAGTGTCTACGAAGGTCAGAAGATTAATGGTTAGGGGTGTGTTTGAATGGGAATATAATGGTTAGGTTAAGTTAGATTATTTTTGTGTGTTTTAACCCCTTCAGTACTCAGATATATTTTTACCATGAGTTTTGGGTGCAATTAGATGATTTTATTGACATTAGGAAGTGTCTATAAAGGTCAGAAGATTAATGGCCACAGTCTTCACTATTTCAATCCCCACATAAGTTTCTAAAGCTGTATAAAATCACCAAATAGTCACCAGAATGAATATGGAAATGGGTCATGGTACTGAAGGGGTTAATAGGGCGTTAGGTCAAGTTTGGTGTAGTGTGTAGTGTGTTTGTATGTGTATAGAGTGATTAGGTTAGGTTGGGTTACGTTTGTGTGTATTTCAATTAGGTCAAAGTTAGTTTATGTCAGACCATTTGTGTGTATTAGTTTCTTTTTATATGTTAGTAGGTCAGAAAGTTGGGTTAAGTGAGATTTGGTATATTGTTAAGGATTGGTAAGGTTGAATGCTTTTAAAATGGATAAGGATTGTTTGTTATATTGTTTGCTGGTTTGGGTGTAGCAAGGCTGGGTTAGTTTAGAAATATAGTTTAAGTTAGCTTAGGTTTGTAGTTTAAAAGTAACATAGTCATTTTCACCACTTAAGTAACCTTCAATATAAGTTATTAGTAGATGATCTGTGTATCAGAGAGAGAGAGAGAGAGAGAGAAGCATGAGGGGAGGGAAAGATGAAGACGTCAGAAGCAGCCTGTGCCATTGACAGCCGCCATGAAAAATGATAACACCTGACAATTGTATTAGTGACATGTTAAGTTAACGTGCTTCGTCAGGTGGGTAGGAAACAGAGTGAACGGAAAGGGTTAGGTTTGATTAAGATAAGTTAAATTCTCATTATTGGTCCTTCATTGTGTAGATTATAATTAAAAACACTATTTGCTGATAAATTAAGCCGTAACTAGCAGGCAAATATTTAAGCAAAACTTGAATAATTGACATAAGTTATAGGGTGGAGGTTTAGATCATTATAAACTTTCCTCTTCTCTCTCTTTATCTAGGTATTGAATCCTTAAAGTCATCCTAGTTATGTGATAAGATTAATATAAATGACTTAAATATACAGTTTATTTCACACATTTATACTACTTCTACCACATTTTTCGAACTTATTTGCCATGATTTATCTTTATTATAATTTTAAACAACATTTTCTAACATTTAAACAACAAATAACTCGCTAATTCAAATACGCAAAAAGAAAAAAATCTACTGAGACACAGGAAGAGGAGGAGGAGGAAGCACGTGACACGATCAGCTGACTCTACCAAAATATTACGACATTTTCTTCATTTCCTCCTCTCCGTCGCTGTCCTTCCCTCCACCATGGCTGAGGTGAGGAGAAGAATACCTTAGCTCTTTATTCACCACAAACTCACCATTAATTAACGTGATATAAGGCCGAGGAAGCGAAAATAGAGGGTTGTTTATGCCTGGTGTAAGGGAGGTGGGCGTTTCATGGAAATATTTTAGTTTGGTTTGACTTATTTTGGTGATTTTCGTGGTTGTTTTGTAAGTGTGGTGGTGTGGGTGTTGAGGAGAAGTGGTGTGGGGTTCAGGTGTTAAGTGTGGTACGTTAGGAGTGTATAGTAGTTGTAGTAAAGCAATAGTAGTGGTAATAGTAGTAGTAGTAATAATAGAAGTAGTAATAGCATTAGTAGCATTAGTAATAGTGGTGGTAGTAGTAGTAGTAGTAGCAGCAGCAGCAGTAATAATAATAGTTGTAGTAGGAGTAATAGTAGTAGTAATAGTGGTGGTGGTAATAGTAATAGTAGTAGTAGTAGTAGTAATAGCAATAGTAGTTGTAGTAGTAGTAGCAGTAATAATAGTAGCTAGTAGTAGTAGTAGTAGTGGTATGTTTGCTTTAATATGTCAATAATTTACGTTAGGTTTAGACAAATTCACATCACTTAATTGCTAATCTCTTCAGAAACAGACAATCACTCAAAATTGTTAGATAAGGATAAATTGTTAGGTTAGGTTAGAATTAAGTTAGGTATGATTAGATTAACATATAGAGACCTTAAGAAAACTATGCCTGTCTGTCTGTATGTCTGTGGTTAATTTGTAGCGTCATCTATGTCTGTCTATCTGTATGTCTGTCTGTTTGTATGAGTAAATGTTTCTATCTTTATCATCTATTATTATTTTTATCTATTTAGTTTTTCATTATTCTTTCTTTATTATCCATTATTATCCATTATCTCTTTACAGGAAATGAGGCGAAACTTAATGGAACTGATGAAGAGGTAAGAATGATTAAAAAAAAAGCAGCAATGATGAACAACAATAACAGTAACAATAATAATAGTAATAATGGTAATAGTAATAATAATAATGACAATGATAAGTTCGGTTAGATTAAGCTAAGCCTCAGTAACACCACAATCCCATTTTCTTTGCAGTACCGATGACGTGCTAGGAATTATTGTCACAGATCGCGACGGTGTGCCCATATTGAAAGGTAAGACAGAGAGAGAGAGAGAGAGAGAGAGAGAGAGATATGTAGAGAAAAAGTGTGTTTGTATGAGGAAAGAAGAAAAAGAAGGGATGGAGAGAGAGAGAGAGAGATATGTAGAGAAAAAGTGTGTGTGTGAGGAAAGAAGGAAAAGAAGGGATGGAGAGAGAGAGAGAGAGAGAGAGAGAGAGAGAGAGAGAGAGAGAGAGAGAGAGAGGAATGGGATAAATATGAAGAGAAAAGTGTGTGTGTGTGTGTGTGTGTGTTTCAGTGTTTGATCTGCTGCAGTCTCTGACGAGACAGCCAGACGTTACCCTACGGAACGAGCTCAGAGCTCATTATTTCCGATCTTCGGATAGGCCTGAGACCAGGCACACACCACACATCGGGACAACAAGGTCACAACTCCTCGATTTACATCCCGTACCTACTCACTGCTAGGTGAACAGTGAATAGTGAACAGGGGCTACACGTCAAAGGAGACACGCCCAAATATCTCCACCCGGCCAGGGAATCGAACCCCGGTCATCTGGCTCGTGAAGCCAGTGCTCTAACCACTGAGCTACCGGACCGTGTGTGTGTGTGTGTGTGTGTGTGTAATTCACCTTGGTCGCCTGCTGGTCAGCCAGCCAGTCTTCCCCATTACAGAGTGAGCTCAGAGCTCATAGACCGATCTTCGGGTAGGACTGAGACCACAACACACTCCACACACCAGGAAAGCGAGGCCACAACCCCTCCAGTTACATCCTGTACCTATTTACTGCTAGGTGAACACACCCCACACATTAAGAGACTTGCCCATTTGCCTCGCCACCTCCGGGGCAAATGGGCAAGCATCTTAATGTGTGGCCCCTGTTCACCTAGCAATAAATAGGTGTGTGTGTGTGTGTGTGTGTGTGTGTGTGTGTGTGTGTGTGTGTGTGTTCCAACTAAATCTAGCCTAACCTATCCTGACCTGGCCTAACTCAACCTAACATAACCTGTCTAGAACTATTTTAAACTTACCCTATCTAACTTGACCTAAGATAACCTAACGTAACCTAATCTAACCTAACTTGACCTGACCTTACCAAACCTAACCTATCCTATCCTGACCTAACTTAACCTAACATAACCTGTCTAGAACTATTTTAAACTTACCCTATCTAACTTGACCTAACCTAACATAACCTAATCTAACCTAACTTAACCTGACTTTACCAAACCTAACCTAACCTAACCTAACTTAACCTGTCCTAACCCACAGTGGCGGAGGAGGAGGCGCCAGAGCTGGGACTGAGACCAACCTTCATCTCTACCTTCAATATTGCCACAGACCAGGCTGGCAAACTAGGGATGGGCAGGAATAACAGGATGGTGTGTGTGTACGGGAGATATCAGGTGAGTGGTGGTAGTAGTAGTAGTAGTAGTAGTAGTAGAGGGTGTTAGAGAAAGATTTGAAGTTATATACAGGTTTTTAAGGGTGTTTTTATGGTTCTAGTGGCAGATTTACAAGATTTCATTATTAACAGGAGAAACAGTAAGTGACAGGGATTTTTAAAGGTAGTAGTAATAGTAGTAGTAGTAGTAGTAGTAGTAGTAGTAGTGGGTGATTGAGAAAGATTTGAAGTGATATACAGGTTTATAAGGGTGTTTTATGGTTCTAGTGGCAGATTTACAAGATTTCATTATTAACAGGAGAAACAGTAAGTGACAGGGATTTTTAAAGGTAGTAGTAGTAGTAGTAGTAGTAGTAGTAGTAGTAGTAGGCAGTGATAGAGAAAGATTTAAAGTGATATGCAGGTTTTTAAGGGTGTTTTTATGGTTCTAGTGGCAGATTTACAAGATTTTATTATTAACAGGACAAATAATAATTGACAGGAAATTTTTAAGAGTATTTTTATAGTTCTAGTGGTAGATTAAATAGAATTATGAGTTATTAACAGGAAAAACACTGGAAACCTTGCTAGTTACCTCTGTGGCTTAGGAAAACTTGTGGTGAGAGAGTAGTAGTAATAGTAGTAGTAGTAGTGGTAGTAGTAGTGATATTAATAATGTTTGTGATAATGATGATAATGATAATAGTACTGGTAGTTTATTTGTTTGTTAATGTGTTCTTTCTATCTTCCTCCACCTCCTCCTCCTCCTCCTTCTTCACTTTGTCTTCTTCCTTCTCCTCTTCATTCAATTGTTTTCTCTTTTTCTTTTATCCTCCACCTCCTCCTCCTTCTTCTTCTTCTTCTTCTTCTTCTTCTTCTTCTTCTTCTTCTTCTTCTTCTTCTTCTTCTTCTTCTTCTTCTTCTTCTTCTTCTTCTTCTTCTTCTTCTTCCTCCTCCTCCTCCTCCTCCTCCTCCTCCTCCTCCTCCTCCTCCTCCTCCTCCTCCTCCTCCTCCTCCTCCTCCTCCTCCTCCTCCTCCTCCTCCTCTCCCCCCCACCCCTTTCTGACAGGTGGTTCACTTCAACCACCTGCCCATGGTGGTGACAGTCATCGCCAGCAGTGTTGCCAATACGGGGCAACTGCTGGCGCTTGACTCCCAGATGGCACCACTGCTCGCCAGCCTCACCAATGTTGTAGATGTGTAAATGTGTGTGTGTGTGTGTGTGTGTGTGTGTGTGTGTGTGATTTTTCTATTTTCTTTTCATTTTGTGTTTTTTTTCCTTGTTTGCATTTGTTTTTATTTTAATTGAGTTTTTTTCTATTTTTTTGTATTTTAATTTTTTTTTTCATTTTTTTTGTGATTTTTTTCATTTTT
This sequence comes from Portunus trituberculatus, assembly GCF_017591435.1. Lineage (NCBI taxonomy): Eukaryota > Metazoa > Arthropoda > Malacostraca > Decapoda > Portunidae > Portunus > Portunus trituberculatus. The sequence goes on along the minus strand of NC_059255.1, from coordinate 3,658,051 downwards.
CTTACTTTTTTAGTTTTTTTCCTTAACAATTTTGTCATTTTTTTTTTATATTTTTTTTTGTTAAATTTTCATGTTCATATTGTTCATGACAAGAGCGGCAGGATGAGTGACGAGTGGGAGGGATCAGTGTGATAAATATTATGTTGACTGGATGTGGTATTACTCTTATTAAGTCCACTACCACACTCCAATTTATTATTATTATTATTATTATTATTATTATTATTATTATTATTATTATTATTGTACAGAGGTGGAAACAAAATGGATAAATTATTGTTAGTGTATTTTTTAATTTGATGACAATAATTCTGAGTGGTCATTTCTAAGCATATATTCTTTTATACCATAATAAAAAAAAAACATAAATAAATAAAAATATAAAATGAAATATAGAAATGTTCTCTTTGTTAAACCGTCTTTGATTTGTAAGTTACTTTTAAGAGACTTTATTTCATTCATTTTTTGAAAGTTGTTTTTGTCGTAAGAATAAAACACACTAATTGTCATCTATTGTATTGGTTTATTATTATTTTCTCATTTTATTTTATCTATTGGTTATTTTGTTTATATGTTATTTGTTTATTATTTATCTATTCACTTTATACAATTTTTAGGTTCGTGTTTCGTATTACAAATCAAACACGTTGTATATTGATGCATTTTATGATTGAATTGGTTAACTTTTTAATCATTTTGTTATTTGACATTTTTCTTTCTTTCTTTATTTATTTTCATTGTATTTCTTTTAAGTTGATGTTCCTCCTAGCAAATCAAACACGTTGTATATATTGATGCAGTTTATTAGTGTGTTGGTTGGCGGTCAGGACAAGGTGTGATATATGATACACAGGCTGGCTGACTGGCTGGCTGGGAGGCTGGGAGGGGAGGGAAGGGCGAGAGGAGAAATACATAATAAAAGACATAATGAATAATAATGAATAGATAGATAGCTTTCATGTTTAAGTTTTATCCCTGTAAGTTTTATTTATTTATTTATTTTTCTATTTATCTCATCTGGTGAATTATTAGTGTTACGAAGAAATTGATGAAAAACGAACAGATATATTAGTGAATGGCAGATTAACTTCATTTTTTCTCTTTTTTCTAGATCATTATCATTATTATTGTTGTTATATTCGTAGTGGTTGTAGTAGTAGTAGTAGTAGTAGTAGTAGTAGTAGTTTAATTTACATCACAATTTCTTTTAAAATTTGTCACTTTTCAAACACTAAACTTACTTAACATTCATATTTGTATTATTTCATTATGTCATTCTGAAACATTATTTTATCTTTTTAAATATTTTCAAGCGTTATTTGACTCAATCTTTTGTTTAAATACGGACAGAGAGAGACTAAATAAATAAACATGTACTGTACCAGGCCACTTAAATATTTATACGGTACAAAAATCTTTGGCTAAAAATCTCTTAAAAATTGAAAGAGAGAATCGGATGTGTTTGAAATTAAAACTATAAACTAGACGAAGAAGGAGAGTGAAAGAAGAAGAAAATGTGATAAAAGAGGGAAGTGAAGAACAAGAGATAGAGAAAAAGGGGAAGAGAAAAAAGTAAATCAAGAAAAAGACAGAAATGGAGATGAGGAAAAGACGTGAAGAAGCTTAAAAAGAAAAAAAAAAATGAAGCAAGGAAAGATGCAAAATAAAGAAGAAATAGCAAAATGCAGTAAAATAGTTTGATTTCTTGGTTATCATTTTTGTTGTTTTCACTGCGCGCTGGAAGAAAACAACAACAACAACAACGATAACTAAAATGCACTGCGTATAATTGTTTGTTTTCGGGTCAAAGCTTTGTAATTAAACTTATAATTCTGCTTAATTAAATTGTAGTATTGTGCTAAGTTCATTTACGCGTCGAGAGAAAGAAAGAAAAAAGAGCAGAATTAAATATGAAAAAAAATAATAATGATAAATGATAATAGATTAGTTTCTCTTCTGACTAAAAATGTAACTAATGCATCTACTAATAACATTAATAATAATAATAATCTAGACACGCCATGCCGCCGCAATAGAAAATGAATAATTAGATGACAATCACACGACAATAAATAAAATAGATAAATAAATGAATACTAATGCTTTTGTCAAGAACTGCTTAAGGTTCCAGCAAAAGTGAAAATAGAAAATAGATAAGCACAGTCAATCAGTGATGGTGATAATAATAATAATAATGATAGTTTAGTCAATACTGCCCCGCGACCCCCGCCAGCGCTGCCGCCGGCCCGCCACACGCCAGCTACTACACAAATGCAGTGGCGTCAGTGTTTCCTCTTATGCCTTGATCTGCATCTTCATGTCCTCGTAGTCCTTGATCTTCTCAATGGGGTACATTAACTGATCGGTGCACTTGAAGAACATGTCGTTGTCGAAACAATTGCTCCTGAGAGAGAGAGAGAGAGAGAGAGAGAGAGAGAGAGAGAGCGTGTTAATAGCATTGTTATTTTCTTAAACTGTCACTGGAATCATGAAAAACCATAATAACTTTTCACTGGAACCTTTTTTTTATATGTAAAGGGGGAAAGCTGGCCAAAAACAACAAAAAATAAAATAAATAAATAAAAAAAACTGCCCTCTTAGTTCCCAATTCCCTTGCAAACCATCGGTGGCATGATGAAAAGCACCCTTGAAAACCCCTAGAACCTTCATTAAGACATTGAAATCATGTCAGAGCCTATTTTCTCGTGTAACATAAACAAGAACAGAGAAAAGAACAAGAACAAGAAGAGAAGGAGCAGGAAACGTACTGAGAACCCAAAATAACAACAAAAAAAACTGCATCTATTGTATTCCATGTCTGTTTTGTCTGTCCTCGCATGCATGGCTGTCACGGAAAATGAACAACAACGAAAATGACTAAAACGAAGCAGAAATTTTATCCACAAACCTAAAATAACAACACATAAGAACAACTGTTTTCTCTATCCTCACGTGTATCGCTGTCACAGAAGAGGAGCAAGATAAAATGAAGAAAAGAACAAGAAAAACAAGAATAAAAGGCGGAAATCTCAAAAGTAACAACACAAATCTAGCTTCAAAATCCTAGTTCATCGTAATCCAAGTCTGTTTTCTCCATCCTCTTACGCATCGCTGTCACAGAAAAAAAAAAGACGACGAAAAGAACAAGAAAAAACAAGAATAAAATGCAGTAAATACGAAATAAAACAAACATACCACAACCACAACGTATTCTAACCCAACCCAACCTAACCTAACATAACCCACGCCCACTTTGTCCTCACATGCATCGCTGACGGAGGAAAGGGTCGTAGCGGTAGACATTCCTGCAGTCCTCACACACGCTGCTGAGTTCATTGTACAGCTTGCGTGTCTCCTTGTTGAACTCCGCGCCGCACTGGTAATGCTGGAACTCCCTCTCTGTGCCCGGCCATAGTCTGAACCTGTAGATCTTGTCCTCCAGCCTCGCGCCGCTACTGACGGAGGCCTGAAGGAGGAGGAAGTGTAGAGACGGTCTAGGAGGAATAGTGAAGAGAAATGATGTAGAAGGGATAGTGAAGAGAGGAGATGGTAAATAGGATAGGAAGAGTGGGTAGCGAGAGATGATAAATGGATTGTGAAGAGAGGTGATTATTATAAAAGGTGAAGGGAATAGGAAGAGAGGAATATAAATGGATTGTGAAGAGGAGATAGTGAAGGGACGATGATAAATAGGGTAGAAAAGGAAGAATAGTGAAAAGTTGATATATTATGAGAAGAACAGGAATAATGAAGATAGATGATAAATGGATTGTGAAGACGAAGAATAGTGAAGAGACGATGATAAATGGAAGAGATGAAAAGAGATGGATCGTGAAAAGGTAAAAAGAGACGATTCTGAATACAGTAGATTGTGAAGAGGAGGAATGGTGAAGAGAAGATGATAAATGGAAGAGATGAGAGGAAGGATGCAGGGATAGTGTGGAGGAGATAGTGAAGAGAGGAGATGATAAATGGATTGTGGAGAATAGGCAGTGAAGAGGAGGAATAGTGAAGAAAGAATAATGGTTTTGATATGCTGCGTTGTGTCTCTTTCTAAATGCTCTTGAAACTTGTGGCTTGCGAATTTAAATCAGAAAGGAGATATGTAATTTTGTTATTTTTATTTATGTATTTTATTAACTTTTTTTGTACTGGTTTAAGATATTAGTGGTTCCTTTAGCTTGTGTTTTACCTGCATAAGGACAGCAGCGGCCAAGACAGACATCCATAAGGCGAGGAGGGAGAGAGGGCAAGTCTGCAAGGAAAACAAGAAAAGGAAAATAAATAAATAAATGAAGGAGAAAAGGAAAGATTATACACAAAAGCAATATTTATACAACATATGAGAAAAATCAAATGTTTTAGTCAGAGAAATAATACATTGGTAAATTAGGGAAATAACTTAAATTCTATCAAAAAAAGGTGAAGGTCGTGATGCGTAGAGATAAAAAAGAAGAAAAGAGGAAAATGAAAGAAACCGTAGACAAATGATAATTATCGTACAATATCTGTATAAAAAGCATCAAGTAATATATTCATTAAGTAGTTAGTGTATCGCTTAATTCTTTCTTAGTATTGTTTAACTCATTTGACTGAAAACTTAACAATAACGAAAATATGATAAGAGATAAAGAAAAATTAAACTTAAGATGCGTAGAGTTAAATAAACACAACCTTGTCCATATATTATTTCATTTATCTATTTATTATCCGTTTTTACCTATTTATTTCTTATTTCAACGAATATAGTAGTAGTAGTAGTAGTAGTAGTAGGTCTTTCATTTCCACTAACCTGAGACACCATATTGCAGTGGTGGTGGTGGTGGTGGTTGCCTCGGGGTCTCAGAAGCACTGGTCACCTTCCTCTTCATCTTCCCTTATATACTCAAGATGGAAGAGAAATTTTCAAAGACCTCATTTACTTAGTGGGGGCGTGTGTGTGTGTGTGTTCACTGTTTGATCTGACGAGACAGCCAGACGTTACCCTACGGAACGAGCTCAGAGCTCATTATTTCCGATCTTCGGATAGGCCTGAGACCAGGCACACACCACACACCGGGACAACAAGGTCACAACTCCTCCATTTACATCCCTTACCTACTCACTGCTAGGTGAACAGTGAACAGTGAACAGGGGCTACACGTGAAAGGAGACACACCCAAATATCTCCACCCGGCCGGGGAATCGAACCCCGGTCCTCTGGCTTGTGAAGCCAGCGCTCTAACCACTGAGCTACCGGGCATGTGTGTGTGTGTGTGTGTGTGTGTGTGTGTGTGTGTGTGTGTGTGTGTGTGGAGACGGAGAGAGAGGAGAGGAAGTGAGGGATAAAGTGAAAAAACAGTAGTAGTAGTAGTAGTAGTAGTAGTAGTAGTAGTAGTAGTGGTAATAGTAGTAGTAGTAATAGTGGTGGTGATGGTGGTGGTGGTAGTTGTGGCAGTAGTAAAAACTCAATTCCTCCATCTATCCAGTGTACACAACCTTCCAGACAACTATCCCCTCTTCTTCAGTGACACTCAACTGTCTTCCTCTTCCACACTGAATATCCTCAGTCTGTCCTTTCCGCACAATCTTCACTGCAAACTTCACATCTCATCTCTTGCTAAAACAGCTTCTATGAAGTTAGGCGTTCTGCGGCGTCTCCGCCAGTTTTGTTGCCCCTCCAACTGCTAACTCTGTACAAGGGCCTTATCCGTCCTTGTATGGAGTACTCCTCGCATGTTTGAGGGGTTCCAGTCACACAGTTTTATTAGATAGGGTGGAATCAAAAGCTTTTCGTCTCATCAACTCCCCTCCTCTGACTGACTGTCTTCAGCCTTTCTCTCACCGCTGGAATGTTGCATCTCTTGCTGTCTTCTATCGTTATTTTCATGACAACTGACATGATCTTGCTAACTGCTTGCCTCTCCTCCCTCTTCTTTCCCCCACGCTCGCTGTATAACACTTTCTTCTGTCTATCACCACTATTCTGTCCACCTCTCCAATACAAGAGTCAACCAGTACTCTCAATCCTTCACCCCTCCCTTTGGCACACTCTGGAACACCCTGCCTGCTCCTGTGTTTCCATCTTCCTGTCACCTGAACTCATTGAAGAAGGAGATTTCAACACTTTTCTTTTCGCTATTTGATAATTTGGCATTTCTTTGGTGACTTGCATTGAGTGAGACTTTTATTATTCGGGTTTTCGTTGTTGTTGTGACTGACCCTCTTGTGTGATGGAAAAGAAGGAGGCTTGCATTAACTTCAAGAGCCGAGCTTACATTTATACTGGAACTCTGAAAACATCCTTCAAAACACCAACTACTTTGTCAGATAAGGCTGTATGTGTCTGTCTGTCTGTCTGTCTGTCTGTCTACCTGTGTGTGTTAGTCTGTCTATATGTGTGTGTGTGTGTGTGTGTGTGTGTGTGTGTGTGTGTGTGTGTGTGTGTTTCCCTGTCTGTCTGTCTGTCAGTCTGTCTCTCTGTCTGTCTGTCTGTCTGTCTGTCTGTCTGTCTGTCTGTCTGTCTGTCTGTCTGTCTGTCTGTCTGTCTCTCTGTCTCTCTCTCTCTCTCTCTCTCTCTCTCTCTCTCTCTCTCTCTCTCTCTCTCTCTCTCTCTCTGTATGTATGTATGTATGGCTGTATGTCTTTATACATGTCTGTCTGTCTGTCTGTCCGTCCGTCCGCCTGTCAGTCCACCTCTCCCTCTCTCTCTCTCTCCCCCACAGAGCTAACAAGACGCACGCCTCTCTCACAGCGGGGGGAGAGTGGGGTGGTGGTGGTGGTGGTGGAGGGAGGGGGGAGCATATCCTTCCCCCTCGGCACCCAATTTTAGACTGAGGTAAATTGAAGGCTGTTGATAAAAGCTTAAGGAACGATTCAAGTCCTGTGTGATCATCCGAGACTCTTTCTTAAGGCTTGTCATTTTTCTTATTTTCTTTTTCTTCTTTTCTTTTTTTTCGTATATTTTTTTTTTATTCTTTTGTTGTTTTTTGTACACTTCGTTTTCTTTTCGATTTTGTTTGTTGTTTTTTTTTTTTTTTTTTTTTTTTTTTTGTGGGGTGTATATTTTGGGTTAAGGATTTGTCTATTCTATTTATTCATTTTTTTCTATTTTTTTTTTTTTTTGTTGTTGTTTTGGTTTGTTTTTCTTTAGTTTTTTTTTTTTCTTATATTTTCAAGTTTCCTGTTGTTGTTTCCTTTTCCACGTGTATCAAACCTTTTCCTCAACTTTCATCATCATCATCATCATCATCATTTATCTTTTTCTTTTCTTCTTCTTCTTCTTCTTCTTCTTTTCCTTCTTCTTCTTCTTCTTCTTCTTCTTCTTCTTCTTTTCTTCTTCTTCTTCTTCTTCTTTTTTTTTCATTCTCATCTTCTTCTTCTTCTTCTTCTTCTTCTTCTTCTTCTTCTTCTTCTTCTTCTTCTTCTTCTTCATCTTCTTCTTCTTCTTCTTCTTCTTCTTCTTCTTCTTCTTCTTCTTTCTTTTCTTTTCTTTTCTTTTTTTTCTTCTTCTTCTTCTTCTTCTTCTTCTTCTTCTTCTTCTTTCTTCTTTTCTTCTTCTTCTTCTTCATCATCATCATCATCATCATCATCATCATCATCATTTTCTTCTTGTTCTTCTTCTTCTTTTTTCTTCTTCTTCTTCTTCTTCTTCTTCTTCTTCTTCTTCTTCTTCTTCTTCTTCTTCTTCTTCTTCTTCTTCTTCTTCTTCTTCTTCTTCTTCTTCTTCTTCTTCTTCTTCTTCTTCTTCTTTCTTCTTCTTTATTGTTTTTCTTCTTCTTCTTCTTCTTCTTCTTCTTCTTCTTCTTCTTCTTCTTCTTCTTCTTCTTTATCTTGTTGTTGTTGATGTAGTTCTTCTATTATTATTATTATTAATAATATTATTATTATTATCATCATCATCATCATCATCATCATCATCATCATCATCATCATCATCATCATCATCATCATCTTCTTCTTCTTCTTCTTCTTCTTCTTCTTCTTCTTCTTCTTCTTCTTCTTCTTCATCATCATTAACCTTTTATATGATTTAGGACATTAAATTTACTTCCTCTTGTGTATATAGGTGAGGTCAAGTCAGGTCAAATGAGATGTTGTTTAATGATCTGTTTATTTGATGCATATTTTAACCTACCGTAACCTAATTTGACCTCTTCGACACAACACACGAGAGGCGAGATTAGCTCAAACTTGAATTTACACCGTATTTTTTTTTTATTATTTCTCTATTGTTTTGATCTTTCTTATTTTTATTCTTTTTAAATTATCGCTGATGTATTTTTCTTGTTATTTTGTTTTTGTTTTATTTGATTTTCTTGTTTTCTGATACTCTCTCTCTCTCTCTCTCTCTCTCTCTCTCTCTCTCTCTCTCTCTCTCTCTCTCTCTCTCTCTCTCTCTCTCTCTCTCTCTCTCTCTCTCCCAAGGCGCGCCATTAGATTAGTCTCCCCTTCAATTAAATTCCTGGGGCAGTTTGTGGATGAAAGAAAACGAGGCCAAAAAATTTACATGCGTTTATCATTATTGTTATTATATTTATGAGTGAAAAGCTACTACTACTACTACTACTACTACTACTACTACTACTACTAATAATAATAATATTACTAATACTACTATATCTTTAAGTTTTGTTGTATTTTTGTTTTTTTTATTCAGTTTTTTTTTTATGGTTGAAGGGAAATGAAAATGCGAGGTTTTAATTGTTATCATTATTTTCTTTCTATTATTATTATTATTATTATTATTATTATTATTATTATTATTAGTCTTATCATTCATTGTTATCATTATTGTGGAAGGAAATAGGAGTCAAATGAAAATCTATGGTGTTACTATTAATCTGTATTGCTATTGCCATTGTATAAATTTCTCAGTTTAATTTAGACTCTTGGATCTAAACTTAGAGAAAAAATAAATAAAATAAGGCGTTGGAAAAATATATAGATAAAGAACTTTTATTTCTTATACATTGACTTAAACAACACGCGAAGTTTATTTTTCATCAACTTATTAACATATCAAAGTTATCGTCATTTGATGTGTTTGTTTTGATTCCTCAATATACAACAAAAAGATTTATTATGGGTATATGATAAACAGCTGTACCTACATAAGAACTTGTTTATTTCGTCTACAGTGGATTAAGGTTAGTTCACACGTGTCAATATCCGACTGAAATTGCAAGTCGCTAGAAGTATCAACTGAGTCCTTCTAGTCGGAAAACGTCACACATAGCGACTGGAAAGTATCGACTAGTTGGTGCCTTGGCGGGAAGTGAGTGTAAACAAACAGCTCCCCGCCAAGATGCCTTCCTCCAGTGACGATGGTGAAGCGGTGGTTGCTCTTCATTTGGCGCACCGGAAGAGTCAACAGGAAATAAGATGTCTGTGAATACGTCCCTGGCTAAGTGGAAGGAAGAAAGGATTGTCTACCACACACTGATATTAAGAAGACTGTGCACAATTGCGATCAAATTCAATCGTAACAGGTGTTCAGTCCTCACCACCACCACCACCACCACTGTGCCACCTGTTTCCTACAACGACGATTTGCGTAAGATTTTTATTTTACTGTATAATTTATTCCCGGCGCCCCAGGTGTGTGTGTTCTCTTTCCCTCACCAACTCTAACGTACATCTTCTCTTCACTTGGACACATTTTCAAAGCTTATTCCGTAACGTCACGACATAAATAAAGTCGCAAATCGATTGAACAAAACCAACATATTGAATTTGTTTTGCGACTGGTTTATCCGGTCGCAAATTGACACATGTGAACCCGCCTTTTATACACTGACTTAAATAACACACGAAGCTTAATTTTCATAATGGTATAAATCAACTCGACATATCAAGATTATATACCGTCTTTTGATGTGTGTATGTTTTGATTCCTCACTATACAACAAAACTCTGTGTCTGGTGAAAAGCTGCACCTTAAATAATAACTTGTTTCATTCTTCCACACTGACTAACAACACATGAATGAAGAGATCGATCGACGTTTCTATAACCAAAACACATCAAAATTATACTCCTTTGATATTCATGCTAATTACACATACTCACAACAACAACAAAAAAAAAGACTTATTCTATATGTATACAGAGAGAAAAAAAAAAACCCATTTCTTTCACAATAGGTGTTATGCAGACAGACAACACAATTACCTTCATATCAAACCTACCCTTCCATGATGTGTTTCCAATTGAATTCATCTCACTTATACATAATTACAACAACAACAACAACAACAAAAGGGGGGGCGGGACGGGGAGGAGGGAATAAGCTTCAATTCATGATCAAGAAAAAAAAAAAAAAAAAAAAAATTAGTCAAGATCGTATTTACTTCAGACTCTCAACTGACCGCCATAACATTTCGCATCTCCAGTCAGGAAAAGTTGTGTCTTTTTGCGATTTTCAGCGTTATTTCAGTGTGTTAGCGTGTGTGGCGTGTAGGGATGACAGGTGTGGCGTGCGGGAGTCAGGTGTGAGCAGGACAGGTGAGTGGTGAGTGTGGCAAGCGTGAAATAAGGTGAGAGATAATGGAAGGTGGTTTTTATCAGTGATCTCTGCGTCTCTCTCTCTCTCTCTCTCTCTCTCTCTCTCTCTCTCTCTCTCTCTCTCTCTCTCTCTCTCTCTCTCATGTTACTGATAATGATTAAAAGCAGATATTATTGTTATTATTGTTATTATTATTATTATTATTATTATTATTATTATTATTATTATTATCATCATCATTATTATGTGTATGTCCGTCTGTCTTGATTTTTTTTTTCTTATGTTTTTCATGTACGTATTTTTAATGTGGGTGTTTTTTAAGTTTATTTAAATATAACCTAACCTAATTTTACCGTTACCTATCCTAACCTAACCTAATTAATCTAATTTCACCTTCATTTAACCAAACCTAACAAGTCAGTATATTTTAGTGTTTCACCAACATCAACAAGGCTTTTCTCATTCCTCTCATCATATAGAGCCTTTCATTTAGAGTCATTTAAACACACACACACACACACACACACACACACACACACACACACACACATGACAGATTGTTTATAACGCTAACAATAATTTTTAAAGATTTACCAGTTTTTTTTAGGGTAAATGAGGTAATATGCTGCAACACCTATGCTTGTGATGGAGTGACGGGCACTGAAGAACGCCATTAAGTGTGTTCGTTTGTGTGTATGTGTTGTCATATGAATTGCGCAGGTGTGAAGTGAATGGCGCTGATTAGTTCTTTTGTTTGAGCATGCAGCCACTGACCATTAAAGATAACACATAATAAATCTAGCTAATCAGAGCGGCTTGTGGAGATAAGCGACTTTATTTCATTCAGTCTATGGAAGATGTCTGAACGGAAAGAGTGTCGCCTCAATTATTTACAGTCTATTGCCAGATTTTACGAAGAGAAATACGATAATGACTTCATATTAATTTCTTTGTGTTGGCAGTCAGGTTAGGCTGGTTTGCTTTGGTTAGATCAGTCTAGTTGTGTTAGATAAAGTTAGTTTGCTGTGAGGAAGATGTGTCAGTGGAGTGTGTCACCTCAATTAAGTTGCATTAGCTAGGGAAGGTTAGGTTTAGGTTAGGTTAGGTTAGTGTAGATTAATTCAAAATAAGTCAAAATATACCAGAGAAAAAAATAAATGCTGTATTCTACTGCAAAATTGTTTCTGTAAGAGATAGGGAGGAGTAAAAAAAAAAAAAAGAAAATACAGATTTGCGAAGGAAACAAAATGCACATTCATTCAAAACAAGTTGAAATCTATCAGAAAAATTAATTTCCTCCAGAAGTGAGCTGTAGAAATTTACGTTAGGTTAGGTAAAGGACAGGATTAGGGTAAGGTTAGGTTGGGTTGGATTAAGGTTGGTTAGGTTAAGTTAGGATAGGTTTAGTATTAGGTTAGGGTAGATTGAATTAAGTTTAGGGATGGGTTCATTTAGGTAAGGGATAGTACTATGGTAAGGTTAGGTTGGGTTGGATTAAGGTTAGGTTCAGGATAGGGTTAGGTTAGTTTGGGTTGAATATACAAATTTCAGTGTGTTGACTTGGGCAGCGGTGGCAGCGAGTACTCTCCACGGCAGTAACAGTCAAAGTGTTGGACTGTTACTGTTGTGGTGCTTTGTGATAACCAAAATACTTTCTTGTGGTACATTTTGGGCTATTTTGTGTTACTCCTTGTCACTTTCATTGCAATACACTACTTTCTGAAGGGAGAGCTTTTTTTTACAGGGGGAAGGAGGAGATGGAAGAAATGTAAAAAAGTACTGATTTGTGATGGAAGCAAAGTGCAGATTCATTCAAAACAAGATCAAAACTACCAGAAATAAAATGGTTACATCCTGAAGTGAGAGTTTGGTGAAAGACTAAATTAATCTAACCTAATCTAAGTGTTTTTAACCTAAGCTAACCCAACCTAAGAGGATTTTTTCCTAACCTAATCTAACCACACCTTAACCTAATCTATCATACCCTAACCTAACCTAAACTAACAAACCTAAGTGTATTTTTACCTAACCTAACATAACTTAGCCTTACGTAATTATAGACTAACCTAACCTAACTTTTTTCTAATCAAACCTAACTTAACCTAATTATTATTTAACTAACTTAACCTAACCTAACTTGACCTAATTTTATTTTTCGAACTTGACCTAACGTAATCTTTTTTTCTTATCCTGCAGGTGTGGCAGAAGAAGGAAGAGGTGAAGGAGGAGGAGGAGGAGGAGGAGGAGGAGGAGATGAAAAGAAATAGAGAAGAATGAAAATTAGAAAAAATATATATACAGTTTTATGAAGAGAGAAAAAGAAAGGAAGAATAAATTGAGAAGAAAACAAGAACGAAAGTAAAGAAAAGAATCAAAGCAACTAAAAAGAAAGGAAGAAGAAAGAAAGATGAAGAAACAAGAAGAAAATCAAACAGAAAAGAAAATAAGAAAGACAAAATGAAAAAAGAAGAAAACGAGAACTGAACAAAAATAGACGAAGAAAAAACAAATAAAAACAAACGAACAAGAAAAAGAAGAAAAACAAGCAAAATAAAGAAAATAACAAGAAAATCAAAGAGAACTAAACAAAACAAAGAAAGCAAAACAAGAAAGGAAAAAGAATAAACAAATAAAGAGGAAGAAGCAAAACAAACAAGAATAACAAGAAAACGAAGAGAAGCAAACAAAACAAGAAGGAAAACAAGCAAAACAAAATAAAACAAGAAAAACAACGAGAAAAAGATCAGATTTAAAGAAAAACAAACAAAAATAATAAAATTAAGAAAAAAAAATGGAGAATTAAGCAAAACAAAGAAAACAACAACAAAATGCACAGAATTAGATAAAACGCAAAGAAAAACAAGCAAAACAAACAAAAAAATGCAGAATTAGATAAAAAAAACAAGATAATAAAAAAAAAACAAAGCAGAAAATAAAAAGAAAAAGAAAGAGAAAAATAAAAAAATACGCAAAGAATAAGAAAATAAGAAAACAAAAGAACAAAAAAAATTGATAAAACTGAGAAAAAAACAAAAAATAAATAAAACAAAAAAGAAAAGAAAGAAAAATAAAAATATGCAAAGAAAAAGAAAATAAGAAAAGAAAAACTGAAAAAAAAAATTTGATAAAACCGAGAAAAAATAAATAAAACAAACACTAACCATAAACTAAACAAACATGACCACAACCACCACCACCACCGCCACCACCACCACCACCACCGCCATGGCCAGGTGGGACGAGTGGGTGCCTCTGAGCCCTCTCCTGGACCAGCTGCCGGACCATTTCCAGCGCGGCCTGAGTACCTCCGAGCTGCACCTCACCAGCCTGGCCGCCCTGCCCGACAACCTGGTGATGGGCACTAATGTTGGACTCGTCTACCTGGCACATCTCCCGTCACTTAATCTTATGAGGCTCAAGTGCGAGGTGTGTGTGTGTGTGTGTGTGTGTGTGTGTGTGTGTGTGTGTTTTACGAAATTTAAACCTTTTCACCTTTTTGATTTTTTTTATAAGACTAATGTGTGTATGTATGTATGTATGTATGTATGTATGTATGTATGTATATATGCATGTGTGTGTATGAGAAAAGGTGAAATATTACCAATAACCCTTTTTAAACTACTACTACTACTACTACTACTACTACTACTACTACTACTACTACTACTAGTACTACTACCACCACCACCACCACCACCACCACCACCACCACCATATTTAAGCCTCATCTCCTTTCTCCCTTCTACCAATTCTACTTTCTACTTTCTATATTATGAGTAGATCTATCCCCACCAATACCACCACCACCACCACCACTACTACCACCACCACCACCACTACTTCCAGAACGCAGCGGAGGGTGTGTCGTGCGTGGCAGGTGTTCGGACAGTGGAGGACATGATAGCAGCTGGAGGGACTGACGGCACCATTACTGTGTTCCAGCTGCCCCGGATACACAGCCCAAGTGAGAGAGAGAGAGAGAGAGAGAGAGAGTGGGCAGGGGAGATGAGAGAAAGAGAAGGAGAAGGAGAAGGAAGAGATGGAGGAAGATGAGAGAGAGAGAGAGAGAGAGAGAGAGAGAGAGAGAGAGAGAGAGAGAGAGAGAGAGAGAATAAATTTAGTAACAAAGACAAAAGATTGAAAAAACAAAGAAGGAAGTAAAGAAAAACAAAAATTAATTAAGAAGATAAGAGAGAGAGAGAGAGAGAGAGAGAGAGATGATAAAAGACAGATTTGGCACAAGGGATGATGATAGAGAGAGAGAGAGAGAGAGAGAGAGAGAGAGAGAGAGAGAGAGAGAGAGAGAGAGAGAGAGAAAGAAAATGATAAAAGACATTTTTGGCACAAGGGATGATAACAGAGAGAGAGAGAGAACAGGTTTGGTGCAAGGGATGTTAACAGAGAGAGAGAGAGAGAGAGAGAGAGAACAGGTTTGGCACAAGGGATGATAACAGAGAGAGAGAGAGAGAGAGAACAGGTTTGGCGCAAGGGATGGTAACAGAGAGAGAGAGAGAGAGGCATTGTTGGTTTGTAGTTAAGAGAGGAATGAAAGATTAAAGAAAGTAAAAATTAAATGAAAATAATTGAAAGAGAGAGAGAGAGAGATAAGTTGGTTTTTATTTCTCTTTCTCTCTTTAATTTCCTTTTTTTTTACCTAATTCTCTTTCTCTCTTCCTTTCTCTCACTTTTATCTCTCTCCTTATCTCCTCTTCCTTTCCCTTTCTCTCCATCTATCCTTCCTCATCACCTCTTCCTCCTCCTCACACACACACACACACACACACACACACACACACACACACACACACACACACACACACACACACACACACACACACACACACATTTTTCCTCCACCAGATCCCAGTACAAAAAGAGATAGAGGAGCAGGAGGAGACAACCCCCCCACCTACCCCCCCATCAAACGCTTCACCATCACCACCACCCACTCAGCGCGCATCACCGCCCTCACGTGGAGCCTCAATGGACTGCTTCTCTTCTCTGGCGACTGTTTGGGGGTGGTCGGACTGGTGGAGGTACAGCCGAACCACTGCCAATGTACCGCTCGGCATCTGATCACTGAACCGTCCCCTGTGGTCCAGCTGTCCTATTTACACCAACGTCTGGCTGTGTGTACCTTAGAGAGGGCGTTAATCTACCATATAGCAACTGGGGAGTGTGTTCAGGTTGGCCGTAAAGCAAGAAAGCAACCTGGTGTGTTTGGGTGCGTCTGGGCAGGAAGTGCAACAAGAAACACAGATTTGCTTTACACATCAAGGCCTGGATTGCGTTTATGGGCTGCCGAGGGGAGTGGGGAGGTCTCACACACGCATATCATCCGCGATTTGCCACAGGAACGCGAGACAAGGCTTCTGAACCCATATGCTGAGGCCAAACGCGAAGGGGAGTACTTTTCCTTTGGTCTACTGCACTTACTAGGCTCTCACGCCCTTGTCTCACACACCCGACAGTGGCTAGTAGCTTTCGACACCTCCCAGCAGCGCATTCTCTCCTACAGTGGACGTTTTCGCTCCATTAATGCCGTTGCTGTGTCAGAAAACCGTATATTTGTTTTGGAAGGCTCACGCACTCTTCTCTGCCTCACCACGCACCCTCCTAGTGATATTGGTGCATGTAGACAGCAGCGGTCACCAAGCCAGGCCCTCCATGACTTGAGTGTGTTGGGAAGCAAGCTGGTGATGAAAGGAAATGGATTCTTTGACCAGCTGGCGAAGGTCGGGTCATCTGTGGCAGCTAAGGTCACTGAACATGCTGCCCCTGCTGTTATGACCGGCCACAAGGGAGGAGGAGGAGGAGGAGGAGAAGGAGGAGGAGGAGGAAGAGGAGAAGGAGGAGGATCAGGAAAAAAAGTAGAGGGTTGTGTTGATTCTCTCTCTCATTCCTCCCCTCTTCCTCTTCCTCCTGCTATGTCTTCCTCCTCCTCTTCCTCCTCCTCCTCCTTGTCTTCCGCCTCCTCCCCAGCTGTTGTTGATAGTGATGTGGTAAGTTGTTTGTTTGTTTGTTTGTGGTTATATTGTGAAAATTTCTATATATTTGTCTCATTTTTATTGTTTTGTGTTGTGATGTTAATTCTCTCTCTCTCTCTCTCTCTCTCTCTCTCTCTCTCTCTCTCTCTCTCTCTCTCTCTCTCTCTCTCCTTCCTTCCTTCCTTCCTTCCTTCTACTACTACCTACTACTACTACTACTACTACTACTACTACTACTACTACCACCACCACTACCACTACTACCACTACCACCACCACCACCACCACCACCACCACCACCACCACCACCACCACCACCACCACCACCACCACTACTACTACTACTACTACTACTACTACTACTACTACTACTACTACTACTACTACTACTATCAGATTAGTGTGGTGGAGGTGGAAGAGGCTGGTGGTGATGGTGGTGACAATTGGGGCCCTCTTATTATGCCAGTGAGAGTCAAGAGGAAGAAGAAGAAGAATGGTAGAGAGAGAGAGAGAGAGAGAGAGAGAGAGAGAGAGAGAGAGAGAGAGAGAGTTTGTCAATATTTGTGGTATATATTTTTATGGTATGAAAAATTGAAGTAATATTTTTTTTTTTTTCCGTTTTTTTTCCTCTTCCCTTTTTGTTTTTTTTGTTATTTTGCTGTTTCTTTTATTCCTTCTCCTTTCTTCTTTCATTTATTCTTTTCTTTCATTCTTTCCTCTAATTCAATCTTTCTCTCTTTTACTTTCTTATCTCCTTCCTTTTCTCCTTTTCTTCCTTTATTTCATCCTATTTTTCCTTCCATTCCTCCTTTTTCTCCCTCCTTTTCTATTTTTACCTCACTTTTCCTCCCATTCCATTCCATTCCATCCCTTTACCTCCCTTTCTCTCTTTTCCTCCATTTTATCTCACTTTCCTTCCTTTTCTCTCCCTCCCATCCCTTCTTTTCTCCCTCTTTTCCTTTATTTCATCTCACTTTTCCTCCCATCCTATCCTATCTATCTATCTATCTATCTATCTATCTATCTATCTATCTATCTATCTATCTCACTTTCCCTCCCTCCTTTCTTTCCCTCCATCCCATTCCCCTCCCCAACACCCACAGCCACCCCACCAGACACCCCCAAGGCCCAGCACAGCAGCCCCCTAGCCCCCAGCACCCCACTGAGCTCTGAGGACACACCAGGGGACATTCATACCAATATACAAGAGAAAGAGAGTTTATTGGCCAGTATTCTTGACATGGATTGCTTGAAACTTGACCACCCCTCTGAAGAGCCTGTTAGCCCCACCCCAGGGACACCACAGGGCTCTGAGATGACCCTGGGAGAGGTGATGGAAGGGAGTGGAGTGTGGGAGGCGCCAGGAAGTCCAGAGGGAACGCAGTGCTCAACTCCAAGTACGGTGAAGGAGTTGAGCCCAGCACCGTGTTCGTTGACTGGTGCTGATGACTTCTATGCCCGTCACTACCAGCGTTATTTAAGTCTGAGCTCCGTGGAGAGTGTTGACGCCTCCAGCACGTCCCTAGAGCATGGAGGGACAGTGGAGGAGCAGCAGGAGGAGGACGACGACTTAGAACGCATTCCCAGCAACTTTAGCGAGGACCGATCGAGTTGTCTGAGTTACGGACCGCCATCTGGGAGCAGTCTCACCGTGCAGCCCCCAGCCCCTCCCCTGCCACACCCACAGCCCCCTAGACCATGCCAGGGCCAGGTGGTGACCCTAAATGACTCTAATGACATTGCTGACATCACCTGGAGTTACGCACAGGATGAGGAGGAGGAGGAGGAGGAGATGAGTGGGGGGTGGGTCAGAAGAGGTGTTCCAGGGAGAGTGTTCAGTATGGCAGTCTCATCCACCTGTCGTGCTCTCGTTAACACCTCAGGGCACCTCTACCTGGCTGGCCCTGACCCCAAAGACCCCTGGCGGAAGGTAACACTAACCAGAGATGCCTTCCAGGTCAGTCTAGGCCCACAGGGGGATGTGGGGTGGGTGGTGGTGGCAGGGGGTGAGGCTTATGCATTTCTCCCGCCCCCCTGTGATGTGACACCCCCTGCACCCCCCACCAAGATGGCCGCTGTCTGTAAGGATGTCAGCCAGGCGAGTGTGGCTGGCGAGTACACCTGGTTTGTGGATGAAGACTTGCAGGTGTGTGTGTGTGTGTGTGTGTGTTAGATTTGTTTTGCAGGCATGTTTATATATATACGTAAACTTTATAGGCACATGTGTAAATATATATAGTCTGACAGGTGTGTGTGTGTGTGTGTGATTTAGTGTTGCATTCCAGGTGTGTGTGTGTCGCAGCATCAGTGAGGAGGCGGGTGTGGTGCAGGTGTCTGGCGGGTGTGGCGGGGCAGGGGTGGTGCGGGTGACAGCGCGGGGGAGGGTGGTGTGGGCCCTCACCTCGGCCGGGCAGCTGCTGGTCAGGTGAGGCTTTGGAGACAGGTGTGTGTGTGTGTGTGTGTTTTTATTGCATTTTTTAGTTATTGATAATTTTATCCTATTAATTTATTTCTTAATTTTCTCTGGTTTTATTTATTTATTTATTTGTTTTTAAATTTTTGTGTTGGATTTTGGTAATATTCTTTATTTTTTGTATATTTTATTTTATTTCATCTAGTTTTTTGTTTGATTGATTTATTCATTTATTTCATTGTTTCTTTGGATAATCTTGTTAATTGATATACACCACCACCACCACCATCATCATCATCATCATCATCATTACTTCTCAATACTCATCAAATTAACCTTTTCCTACAGAGTTGGCATCACCACCACCACCACTGCCGCCACCAGCACCATCGCCGTGGGGCAGGAGTGGAGGGCGGTGGTGGGGCCGGCCTCCCCAGATGGCCCCAGCAGAGTGGCAGGGATGGCGCTGGGTCCGGGGTCGGGGTGGGTGGTGGACACAGCAGGGAGGTTGTTTTTCAGAGAGGGTGTGTGTGATGCCTTCCCCCAGGGTGCTGATCTCAAGTGGTGGCAGGTGGGTGTGTGTGTGTGTGTGTGTGTGTGTGTGTGTGTGTGTGTGTGTGTGTGTGTGTTCCTTATTCAGAAATGCTGTACTCTCTCACCACAACTATTTTCCAAGGCCACAGAGATGATTAGCAGGGTTTTCAAGAGTGTTTCTCCGGTTAGTAGTGCAGAAATCTTCTCACTGCCTCAAGAACCATAAAAACACACTTTAAAAATGCTTTAATCTCTCATCATGACTGTTTTCCAAGGTTATAGAAACGACTAGTGGGGTTTATAAGTGTGTTTCTTCAGTTAATAATGTGAAAATCTTGTCACTCTGCCTCTAGAACTGTAAAAACACCTTTAAAAATGTGTAAATTTGAATAAAGCCTTTTGAAATAGTGGAGGCGAAGCACAGAAGGGTTTGAGAGTACCAGCCTTTGTGTGTGTGTGTGTGTGTGTGTGTGTGTGTGTGTGTGTGTGTGTGTGTGTGTGTGTGTGTGTCTTTACCTACTTGTGAGATACAGGAGAAGAGTCACACTAAAGTTGTGCTGTCCTGCCTCCCTATCTATTTTTATCAATAATTTGTGTAGATTTCTGTATGGTCTTTACACACACCATTTTATCATCAAGTTTGTTCCACACTGCTGTACGTCTGTGAGGAAACCTTTATTTCTTGATGTCTCTTCTCCAATCACTCATTTTCAGCCTTCTTCCATGTCCTCTAGTGCTCCTCGTGTGTGTGTGTGTGTATTTACTTACCTCTCCTCTGTTCCAGGGTTGGTAGATCCATAACTTTTAGTCTCTCCTCATATTATGTCATCCCTTCAAATTCTGGAACCATTCTTGTAGCCATTTTTTGTAGTCTCTCCAATTTCCTTATGTGTTTCTTTTTATGGGGGGTCCACACTACTCCTGCATATTCCAATGTGTGTGTGTGTGCTGTTTGGCTTTCCTTTGTGTTTCATTGTATTCCTCCTCCTCCTAACACCTTACCACTCTTTCACAGGTATTGACCAGCAAGTACATGGTGGGGGAAGAGGTGGAGGTGGGGGGGGTGCTCCTCTCGGCCTCCCAGCATGGTCTGTGGCTGGCGGAACTGAATAGCCAAACCTGCTGTGTTCATCGGCCTGTTGTCAGAGGTGAGAGGAGGAAGAGAGAGAGAGAGAGAGAGAGAGAGAGAGAGAGAGAGAGAGAGAGAGAGAGAGAGAGAGAGAGAGAGAGAGAGAGAGAGAGAGAGAGAGAGAGAGAGATTTGGCACAAGGGATGATAACAGAGAGAGAGAGAGAGAGAGAGAGAGAGAGAGAGAGTACATGCGTGTGTGTGTATGTGTTGTTGTTTTTAGTCTTCTGGGATTTGATGTTGTTATTGTTTGTTTTATTACGTTATTTTAATCTTTGTGGTGTTCATCCTGGCAGGGCACTGGTGGGAGGTGTGCATTTTAATCTTTGTGGTGTTCATCCTGGCAGGGCACTGGTGGGAGGTGTGCGGAGAGGAGGTGTGGGCGGCGGTGTGTGCCGAGGGTCTGTACACCACTCAGGGGACGCTCTGCTGCCTCTCACCTCTTGGGCAGCTCTTCCTCATCAACCCAAACACTGCCTCTTGTGTGGTGAGGAGGAGGAGAGGGTGTGTGTGAGAGAGAGGGAGAGGAAGAGAATAAGTGTGTGCGTGAGAGAGAAAGTGTGTGTGACTAATTTCTAATGTTGTTTAAGGGTTTAAAATCAGACACTATGTTAATAATTAAAATCCAGGTTTTTATTTATTCAAACACAAATTACATTAGTGTGTGTGTGTGTGTGTGTGTGTGGGGGAGTGACTGTGGGTTTGTCAGCACACTGTGGGGCTGTGGTGAGAGAGAGAGAGAGTGTGTGGGGGAGTGACTGTGGGTTTGTCAACACACTGTGGGGGGACACACTGTGGGGCTGTGGTGGGTGAGAGAGAGAGAGAGAGAGAGAGAGAGAGAGAGAGAGAGAGAGAGAGAGAGAGAGAGAGAGAGAGAGAGAGAGAGAGAGAGAGAGAGAGAGAGAGAGAGAGAGAGAGACTGTGGGTTTGTCAGCACACTGTGGGGCTGTGGTGAGAGAGAGAGAGAGAGAGAGAGAGAGAGAGAGAGAGAGAGAGAGGGAGAGTGACTGTGGGTTTGTCAACACACTGTGGGGACACACTGTGGGGCTGTGGTGGGTGAGAGAGAGAGAGAGAGAGAGAGAGAGAGAGAGAGAGAGAGAGAGAGAGTGTGGGGAGTGACTGTGGGTTTGTCAACACACTGTGGGGCTGTGGTGGGTGAGAGAGAGAGAGAGAGAGAGAGTGTGGGGAGTGACTGTGGGTTTGTCAACACACTGTGGGGCTGTGGTGAGAGAGAGAGAGAGAGAGAGAGAGAGAGAGAGAGAGAGAGAGAGAGAGAGAGAGAGAGAGAGAGAGAGAGAGAGAGAGAGAGAGAGAGAGAGAGAGAGAGAGAGAGAGAGAGAGAGAGAGAGAGAAATATAAATATGTAACGTATAGTAGTAATCTGGCTTTTAATAAATGTTCAAATCTTCCAATTCTCTTCTTTTCATCTTACTTTTCTCTCCATCTTTTTCTGTTTTCTTGTCTTATTCTTCCTCTTCATCCTCTTCTTCCTTTCTCCTCTTCTTTTCATCTTCTCTCCATCTTTTTCTGTTTTCTTGTCTCTTATCCTTCTTTCTTTCTTCTTCCTTTCTCCTCTTCTTATTTCTTCTTCCTTTCTCCTCTTCTTTACTGGTTCTCTTCTTTTCATCTTTTTCTGTTTTCTTGTCTCTTATCCTTCGCTTTCTTCTTCATTCTCCTCTTCTTTACCATCTTCTTATTTCCTGTTCGTCTCACTATCTTCCCTCCTGTGCTGCATTGTATAGTCTCTCTTCATCCTGTTATCTTCTCCCTCATCCTTCCTTCCTTTTTCTTCTTTATTCTCTTCTTCCCTTTGTATGATCCCTTTCTCCCTTACTATCTCATTTCCTGTGTGTTTAGTCATTATCTTCATTCATTCTTGTATTTATTCTCTCTCTCCATCCTCTCATCTCTTCTCTCATCACCTCCTTCTCCTTTATTTTCTTTACTCTCTCTTCTTATTTCCTGTTTGTCTCATCATTTATCTTCTCTTTCCATCCTCTCATCTCCTCCTTTATCCTCTTCTTCCCCTTTTTCTTCTTCATCATCTCTTGTTTCCTATTTGTCTTTCCTCTTGAATATGTCTCTCTCCATCACCTCACCACCTCTTCTTCCTACAGCCACTAGAGATCTCCAGCAACATCTCAAAAGGCAGTGACAGTGCTGAGGGCGTGGTGGTGTGTGTGAGCCAGCGTCCAGAGGTGCTGTGGGCGCTCACCTCTGCTGGCAGGATCTTCATCCGAGCTGGTCTGTCCGCCACTTCGCTGCTTGGAACTCACTGGGAGGAACTCGACTTGAAGCAGATTGGTGAGGTGGTGGTGGTGGTCCTGTAATAGTGGTGGTTGTTAGTGGGTGTTTTGTGTGTTTATGTTGGTTTGGTCTCTCTCTCTCTCTCTCTCTGTCTCGAAAGCTGCAAGAGGCCGTCAAACCTCCCCGTGTGAACAAAGCTACCCATTTCCACTTATCATCTCCATCCATACCCTTATCTAATCTTGTTTTAAGGCTCCCTATTGACTCACCACTGACAATGATTACTGAGTGCGTTCCATTCATCAACCACTATTACACAACCACCTCCTTCCCAGTACTAACCTATACATGAATTTCTCAAGCTTGAACCATTATTTCTGGTTCTATCCTGGCTACTGATCTTAAGAACTTTGCTCGTTCCCTTTGTTATAACCCCTACACCACTTAAATACTTCTATCAGGTCTCCTCTTAAGTGTCTGGAATGCACTGGGAGAGGCTGGGAAGCACTGTGAAAGGCTGGGATGCACTGAGAGAGACTGGGATGCACTGGGAAAGGCTGGGATGCAGTGGGAAAGACTGGGAAGGGCTGGGATGCACTGAGAAAGACTGGGAAGGGCTGGGATGCAGTGAGAGAAACTGGGATGCACTGGGAAATGCTAGGATGCACTGGGATAGACTGGGATGCACTGGTAAAGGCTGGGATGCACTGGGAAAGGCTGGAATGCACTGTGAAAGGCTGGGATGCACTGGGAAAGGCTGGGATTAATATCTTCAATTTTGCTTCATGGGGAATATCCTTCATGCCTGTATCCTTTTAGAAGTTTTCCTTTGCACAGATTTTAATAGACCTATATCCTTCCTATAACTGTGGGGACCAGAATTGTACACCATAATCTAGAGGCACAAAATATAACTTTAATCCCTTCAGTACCAGGATGTGTTTTCATATTTATTGTGGTTATTACTTGGTGATTTTATACAGCTTCAGAAACTTATGTGGAGATTAAAATGGTGAAGACTCTGGCGATTAATCTTCTGACCTCCATAGACTCTTCTTAATGTAAATAAAATGGTCTAATCTCACCAAGAACTCGTGGTAAAAATGCGTCCCAGTACTGAAGAAGTTAATGTTACGGTCAGTGTATCTAGAAGTGACAAATTCACACACACACACACACACACACACACACACACACACACACACACACACACACACACACACACACTCACGTATGTATCCCCACAGGTGACATCCAGTTGTGCCACCTTTCCTGCGGCACAGAGGTGGTGTGGGGGGTGGACACACAGGGAGGGGTATACGTGCGGCAGGGGCCCCTCACCCCATGCCATGCCCAGCCTCCTGCCTGGATACAAGTGGAGCCCTCTGGTGGTGGAGAGGTGGAGTTTACCAAGGTATGTTAAATAATAGAGGTAATAATGATGAACATGAAAAAGAAAATAAGTAAATGGATAATGATAAACAAGGTGACGTGAAATGTTGAAGAGTTGAAGGTAATATAATAAATAATGATGGTGGTAAGATGATAGTGATAACAAATAAGGTGTAGGGAAATGTTTGCGTTTTACTAAGGTATGGAAGAGAATAACGATAATAGCAAAATATTCAAATTATGGTCCTAAAATAAATAAATAAATAATAATAATAATGATGCTTTCTGATTAAAAAGGGAATATATAAATTTCTTTGTTATTAGTCAACCACCACTACTACTACCACAAGCACTACCATTACTACTACTGTTCCAATCTCTCTCTCTCACCTTATTTTAGCATGTTTCCTAGTGATTATTAATTTTCTTCTTCCTTTCCTCTTATTCTCTCGTTCTTGTTATTTTCTTTGTTCTTCTCATCCATTCCTCTTGTAGTAGTAGTATTTCTTCTTTTCTTCTTCTTGTTCTTCTTTCCTCTTGCCTTTCCTTCTTCATCTCTGCAAACAAGAAACACAAATAGAAAGAAGGTAAAGATTAACAAACAAAAAACAAAATAAGTAGGTTTTAACACACACACACACACACCTCATCCCCTCGTCCCTCCAGGTATTTGTGGGGACGCGTCTTCACCTGGTGTGGGCGCTGGACTCATTTCAACGTGTGTATGTCCGTCAAGCTATCTACCCTGAGCTGTCTCTGGGCCTGTCCTGGGTGTGTGTGCCTGGGCTTCTGGCTACCCATCTGTCTATAAGGTGAGGAGAGGGATGACGGAGGAGGAAAGTGAGGGGAGAAGGAAAAGGGAGAGGTGGGGAGAGAGGGTGCTGGAGAGATGGAAAGGGGTGTATGTGTGTGTGTGATGAAAAAGAGAGAGAGAGAGATTGAGATTATCACCAGTTTTGAAGTATTTGTCCCATTACTTGAATTTACTTATATATTATCACCACCAACACCACTATTTCTACTACTGCCAGTGCTATTACTTCTACCACCACCACTATCACTACTACACTACCAATATTTCTACTATTACTACTACTACTACTACTACTACCACCACCACCACAACCACCACCACTGTTACTACACCTACACTCTCCCTATTCTCCTCTCCATCGTTCTCTCTCATTCCCCTTCTCTTCTCTCTCTCTCCTCTCAATTTCACCCCTTCAATTTCTTTTTTCACACCATCTTTCTCCCTTTCTCTCCATCTCTACTTTTCTCTTAACCTCTCTCGCCATCTCCATCTTTCTCTTTCTTCTCTCCTTCACTCTTCTCCATCTCTACTGTTCTTTCCCTTTCTCACCATCTCTACCTTTCTCTCCATCTTTCCCCATCTCATCACTCCTCCCTCCCTCCTACCTTCCCCACTCACCTCTCCTTCCACCCCCACAGTGAGGACCAAGTGTGGGCTCTGACTCCTGGCGGGGAGGTGTTCCAGCGCACCGGTGTGTCGGCCAACAACTTCATCGGAGAGGCCTGGGAGAGGGTTCCTGGCAGGCTGGCGGCACTCTCTGGTGGGTGGGGAGTAGGGGTAAGGGGTCATGGTTGGGTGAGGTAGTGGGTTTAGATAAGGTTAGGTAAAATAAGATGGGGTTGGGTTGGGTTGGGTTGAGTTAAAATGGGTTGGGGTTGTCTGGAATGTTAAATTTGGTTAGATTTTTGTGTCTTCATGTTTGATTTTTTTTTGTATTTATTTATCTTTTTCTAGTTAATGTTTGAAATTTGCTTAGTTTATTTTTTTTCTTATTTTGGTCTCTCTCTCTCTCTCTCTCTCTCTCTCTCTCTCTCTCTCTCTCTCTCTTTTACACACACACACACACAAACACAACCAACTTTACCATTTTCTTCCCTTTTCTCTCTTATTTACCACCACCAACTTAACTAACCTCTCTCTCTCTCTCTCTCTCCCCCCACAGTCACCACCGACAACACCCTGTGGGGCTTGAACACCAGTGGGCACCTTTGTCACCATTCCATTAAGGACACCACCACCACAGAGGACAACACCACGCCACGCACCCACTCCCTCTCTCTCTCTGAGCCCGATGACTGGGAGATGCTGTGAGGAGGAGGAGGAGGAGGAGGAGTTTTGTTATGTGGATTAGAAGAATGAATGGATGAATAGAAGGAGGAGGAAGAGATTAGGAATGAATAAGAGGTGGTGGAGGAGGAGGAGATTATGAATGAATAGAAGGAGGAGGAAGGAATAAGAAGATACAGAAGAATACAAAGGAAGAGGAGAAATGATTATATAAAAAAGAGGAGAATAAGAAGATGGAGAAGAGGAACAAAGGAAGAGGAGGAGGAGGAAAAGTTTACATGAAAAGGAAGAAAAAGAGGAAGAGAAAAGAGAGAAGTAGATGAAAAAAAGGAGGAGGGATAATGAATGATGCAGGAAGAAGAGGTGGTAATGAAAAAAAGAAAGAAGAGGTAATGAAGAGAAAAAGGGAGGAAAGTTGCAGCTATAAAGAAAAAGAGGAAGAAGAAAGAAATAAGACAAGAAACAATATAAAAAAAATATATTAACCAAAAACAAAGTGTGTGTGTGTGTGTGTGTGTGTGTGTGTGTGTGTGTGTGTGTGTGTGTGCAGGGAATAAAGTGTCTTGTTACCACCTATTTGTTTGTTTGTTTGTTTGTTGAAATGAAATATATATTTAGTTTGTGGCAAAGATTTATTAATGCAAACAATTTAATAAACAAAA
Organism: Portunus trituberculatus; assembly: GCF_017591435.1. Classification (NCBI taxonomy): domain Eukaryota; kingdom Metazoa; phylum Arthropoda; class Malacostraca; order Decapoda; family Portunidae; genus Portunus; species Portunus trituberculatus. The sequence continues at coordinate 3,631,101 of NC_059255.1, read as the reverse complement.
CTGAAATGAATGTGTTTGTGTTTCCTTAACACACACACACACACACACACACACACACACACTGCATCAGTTTCTACAATGGTACACACACACACACACACACTGCATCAGTTTCTACAATGGTACACACACACACACACTGCATCAGTTTCTACAATGGTACACACCACACACACACACACACACCTCTCTTCACCTAGCAGTAAATAGGTACTACGGGATGTAACTGGAGGGGTTGTGGCCTCGCTTTCCCGGTGTGTGGAGTGTGTTGTGGTCTCGGTCCTACCCGAAGATCGGTCTATGAGCTCTGAGCTCGCTCCGTAATTGGGAAGACTGGCTGGGTGACCAGCAGGCGACCGAGGTGAATTACACACACACACACACACACCCTACCACAAACCCACCCTTCGGCTGGGAGCGAGTGTTGATTGGGTCTGGTGGGTGGGCTCCCCCTTGATAACGGAAGACACACACACACACACACACACACACACACACACACACACACACACACCTTCACACCCAACCACCCCGACATCCTCCGGTCTGGAGCGGGATGTGTGTCCGAGTCCAGCCACGGCCCCATTCAGGGGGCCGTGGTCCAGCCGGGGGCCGCTCCCCTTCATGACGTCACTTATATACGTTGCTTAAACCATTTTGAAAATGAGGATTCTAAAAAAGGCAGCTGGACACCGCTAATATATAAATTCTGACTTGTTACCAATCAAAACTAACTCCTAAAATATAAAAACATTACCGGAATGAGGAATAATGAAAATATTTCAAAAAACACAATAAATAAAGTGTTAACACTTCGACATGCTTAAAAACAATTCCAAAGTCCACCAATTTCCTTCAACAGGATTGATAACGCTTTTCAAAAATTATAACCATCATTTCAAAATATCAAAACCCGCCAACACGCTCAATTAGAAAAATAAACATTTAAAAAACGACGTTGTTTAACATTTTAACACGGCTACAAACCTCTCTTACAGTCCACATATTTAACTTATCAGGAGCCTTTCACACTTTTTCCATCATAAACCTTTCTTGAAAACACAAACGCTTCGCTACAACCTCAAATAAAAAATCACTCACAGCGGGGGGAAAAATTTTAGCGTATTTTCGCCCTCTCATCTGACTCCCAAACACACACTAAATCACCGCACTTCACTCAACTCAGGCATGGAACACACGCAAAACACAACCCACTATCATTGGAAACCGTCAAAAGGTGCTTGTGACTCGAAATAAATGAACAGAGACAAATATAAATAATAGGGGAGGTCGACAGTCTGGGACCGGCGGGACATTTGGGCGGGAGCCGCTGATGACGTCACAACATGGCGGCTCGTGACGTCACATCCCAGTCCCCTTCCCTTCACTGAGCTTCCATAACACACAAATTAGACAATTGCTGATATATTTCAACGACGAACATGAAAGAGTACATCTGTAGCTTCACTTTGTGACCTGTCTGGCCTGTGCTGAGTGAGAGATGAGGCAGATAATGGCTTGAGAAAGAGGTGACGGGTCAGAGGGCTGGCTTGTTTACATATTGAAGGCTTGAATTATTGGGGTTTTTGAAGTACCTGCAGGTGTTAGTTCACTGATATGTTGTTATGGAGGTTACCAACGTTAGGTTATGACATGACAGCACCGTGAAATGATGACTTACACCAATATATTACTTACGTTTGCTGCTGGTGAAGACTGCGGCTGGTCTTGGCTGCTGCCGTCACCAGCAGTAGGTACCCACTCACCCCCAGCCACACACACACACATCCTAACCCATCTTGTGTCCGTGTTTACCGAGGCTACACACACGCTGTTCTTTTCGTTGTTATCATGGCTATTGTCACTATGTTCGTGTAGGCTTGTCACTGTGGCGCCGGTCACTGTCCACCACCACCTGGCCGCCCCTCACGTCTCCCTTCCTCACCCCTGCTGCCGCACAGTCACTGCTCACCGAAAACAGTTAATAGACCCACAAGCATTGGGAATGAATGTGTGTGTGTGTGTTATGTGTTGAAGCTTTGTGTGTGTGTGTGTGTGTTGTGTGTGTGTCACTATCCTGTGTGAAAAATGTAATAAAAATAATAACACACAATAATAAACAAACAAGACAAACAATAAACAAACAAGGGTGGAGGCCCAACTTAGTTGAATTGTGTATAACTTGCTCACAATTCTCTTTATTAAAAAAAAAAAAATTAAATTCAGTGAATTTGACAGAAAATTATCAGGATAATGGGTAGGAATGAAAGTGTTAGGATGTTAGTTTCATAGAACTTGAAAATACTTATAGTCACATAGTGATTTCATACCATACACACACACAATACAAGACGCTTATTTTAGACAAAGTAACACTGAAGAAGAAGATAAGTAAACATGTACCTGGAGAAATGGTTACATGTGTCACAAACGCACAAAATAATACATTTACTTTTTACAATTCCTACATCAATGCACTAAACATGTGATCATGTAAAGAAAAAAACATGTGTCATCAAAGCAGTATTTCATTATTAAAATCAGAGACTGGCAGCAAGTATATTTATGTGTATAATGAGGTTTAAATAACAATAACAATACAACCAAAGGAAAGCACTCAATAATAACAATACAGCATCACTTAAATTGACAGACACACAAATCAAATAATCATGACAAAGACAAAACAATATCACTGTGTTATCACTGTCTTCAATGGTAGTTGTCATAGTAAATAAGTCACATAATCACTATAAGATCACAACTTTGTGTGTACAAACAATTTCAGAAAACAGGAAACAAAAGATTAATTATAAAGAAGATTGACATTTGATATTACAGGACATGAAACAAGACGTCTAAGCTTGTTTCTTCCAAGCTTACTTTGAGAAAGTTCAATTGTTTGTCTTGCTTTTCACAATGAACAGGATAGAGTTCATTATGAAATATAAGTTAATAGTTTAGAGGTTGATCTTAAGGTTTTAATGAACAAAGATGATATTATTAAGAGAACTCATTTCAAAGGTCAAGGTAATATTGTATCAGGATATTTGTAACAGAACAGCACATGTTTCACCTCACACAAGTTTTATTTGGAAACCAATATCTTGTCAATATACACAGTCAAAGGTACATACACAGTAATGTATGTACACGTGTGTTGATCAACACAATAAAAAAGTGAAGCAAAAACAAGAATGACATGAACAAATATGTAAAACAATAATGAATACTTAATGTATTAATCATGCTTGTCTTCATAATAAAGCAAAACATAAAGAAAAACTATGTCATATAGTCTCTCAATCCTAGTGATGATAAAAACTGTAATAAACTGTGTCTTATACAAAAGGTGTTAACCTAAGGCAACACAAACAAACAAACAAACAAACAATCATAAAATAACAACAATGTAGGAATAGTTGAAATGTGCAACCTTAAATCTCTTCAAAGGGATTACTTAGAAAAAAAATAAAAAGTTACAGAAAAAATTGACATTTTTAATTATCAGGATAATGTAGGAATGCTGAGGATGTTCACAGAACAGAAAAATACTTGAGTCACTAATGATTATAATGGAACACAACATGTTGAGTGAATTTCAGTTTTTGAACCATACAATAAATGTAACAAGCAAAAAAGTAAGGTATATATAGAGAAAAAACTTGATGCAGACAAGTTACATAGTTGATCACATCACAGAGACGTCACACAAGAAGTCAAATATACATTAGGCATTTTAACACATAGCTAGGTATCCTACATCAATGCAAACAAACATGTTTCAATTCAGGAAAAATACCATTGTCTTTCCATTCATGAAAACCAGTTAGACTGGCAATAAAGTATATTTGGTCAAGGATATGAATATAATCAGGAAAGCAAAACAATGTAAACAAAGCAATACAAACTACACACAAGTGTAATAGGAAAACCTCATGGTAATAACATTCACTTCTCATGAACAAAACTGTACAACACAATAAGAAAAGTATTGGTTCAACCTAAATCAAAGAGAGTGATAGATATATGGAACAGACTGGACAGAGAGGTGGTGTGTGCAAAGTCCACCACCACCACCACTTGAACACAAAATTAGACACTGTGAGATACAGAGATGCGACAACACCACCATAGGCTCCCCTCCCGTAAAATACAACTAGGTAAATACACACACACACACACACACACACACACACACACACACACACACACACACACACACACACACACACACACACACCAATTTGGGAAATAATTACAAGTTCACTAAATGAAGTGAAAGTTCCACTAGAATGGAAGACAGCCAAGGTAATACCGATATTTTTTTTTTTTTTTTTTTTTTACATTACAAGGGCACTGGCCAAGGGCAAACAAAGTGTTGGAAAAAAAAAATCCCGCTGGTTGCCAGGCCCTGTTAAGAGGAAAGTAGAAAGAGAAAAAACAAAAAAATCTAAAAGGAGGGTCCAGTTAACGTAAGAGGTGTCTTGACACTCCTCTTTTGAAAGAGTTTAAGTCATAGGCAGGTGGAAATACAGACACAGGTAGAGAGTTCCAGAGTTTACCAGTGTAGGGAATGAAGGAGTGAAGATACTGGTTAACTCTTGCATTAGGAAGATGGACAGAATAGGGATGAGAAGAAGTAGAGAGTCTTGTGCAGCGAGGCCGCAGGAGGGGGGGAAGGCATGCAGTTAGCAAGTTCAGAAGAGCAGACAGCATGAAAACAGCGGTAGAAGACAGATAAAGATGCAACATTGCGGCGGTGACTTAAAGAATCAAGACAGTCAGTTAGAGGAGAAGAGTTGATAAGACGAAAAGCTTTAGATTCCACCTTGTTTAGTAAAGCTGTGTGTGTGGATCCCCCCCAGACATGAGAGCCATACTCCATACACGGGCGGATAAGGCCCTTGTACAGAGCAAGCAGCTGGGAGGGAGAGAAAAATGGACGAAGACGCCATAGGACACCTAACTTCTTGGAAGCTGATTTAGCAAGAGTAGAGATGTGAAATTTCCAGTTTAGATTTTTAGTGAAGGATAGACCGAGTGTGTTTAATGTAGAGGAGAGAAGAAGTTGAGTGTTATTGAAGAAGAGAGGAATTTAAAGGACGAAAGGCAACTGAACCACTAAACTACAGACCAGCGTCACTTACAAGCATTTTGGGGAAGTTGTGTCAAATAATTATCAAAGAAAATGGGTTAAACATCTGGAAGAAGAAAAAGTCATACAGAACAGACAATTTGGGTTCAGGACAGGACGGTCATGTGTATCAAACTTATCAAGCTTCTACTCGAGAGTTACAGAAGGACTGGAAAGCAGAGACGGATGGTGGACACAGTATACCTGGACATGAAAAAAGCTTTTGATAAAGTCCTCATGAAAGATTACTTTAGAAACTAGAGAACATAGGAGGATTGCAAGGAACCTTATCAGAATGGATAAGGGATTATTTGAAGGACAGGGAAATGAGAACTGTGATCATAGATACATACTCAACTTGAGGTTAAGTAACCAGCAGAATGCAACAAGGGTCAGTGTTAGCCCCCATTATGTTCCAGATTTATGTAAACGACATTCACAATGGGGTAAACAGTTATATTAATCTATTTGCCTGATGATGCAAAGCTGCTAAGAGTTATCAAAACCAGGGAGGACGTTTTGCCGTTACAACAGGAAGATATAAACAAGATCTATGAATGGAGCAGGAAGTGGAAATTGGAGTTTAATGCCAAGAAATGTCATGTAATGGAACTAAGAAAGAGTAAGAGAAGACCAGTATGGAACTACCTGATGGATAAGGAACAAATAATGAAGACTAAAGAGAAATAAGATCTGGGAGTGATTATACAGGAAAAT